>NC_092339.1:353856607-354165000 GCF_046630445.1 Rutidosis leptorrhynchoides
TTGTGTAAAATTGTATCGTATTTAATAGTTTTTCCTAGTAAAAAATAATACTATTTCGTACCCTCACGCTACATCATCAAGTTTTTGGCGCCGCTGCCGGGGATCGCTAAAACGCTATATTTTTAATTTATATTTGTGAAAATATAAGTTTGTAAAAAAAAAAAAAAAAAAAACGTAAAAAAAAATAAAAAACAAAAACGTAAAAAAAAAAAAAAAACGTAAAAAAAAAAAAATTATTAAAAAAATATATATTTTTTTTAAGATTTTGTCTATAAAAAAAAATGTTTTTTTAGTTTTATTACCTTTATATTTTTAGACTATAGTCGCAACTTTTAGTATTAAGTTTAGTTTTGCCATAGTTATTTTCTTATTTTTATTTTTCGATGCCTTTTACCTATGTATCAATTACAATTCCAATTAGTAATCTCTATTTGTAGTTTTAATTTTAAGATAGTGATAGTTATAAGGTTGGATTAACCGCGTGTTTACAAACCACTCTTCGTCTTTTTCATTTTTCGACACTTTTCGACGCGCAATCTATTTCTTCCTTATTTCTCGTCATTCTAGTTATAGGACATAGAATTTTATCTACTTCTTATCTAATATTTCTTAAACGAAAAGGAAAATTATCTAAGTGGTTAAGTTAATAGACGTTGACATTTTTCTGGTTCGTAGTAATAGTTGGATTTGTACGTGGACCGGGTTATTGGAGCCAAACAGTCCTCAATTATATTGAGACCAAACGAATCCTGCCCCTCTGCTGCATCTTTTGGCTATTCGAAACGTGGGCAAAATCAGAAAAGTCTATTAATTGGATAGCTTATATAAGTTTTTCTTATTATTTTTATAACTAATAGGATATTCTGTGAATGCACCGAGCAAGACGTTCACCACCTTTTGTACGTTCACCACCTGTAACTAGATCAAGACATTTAACAAATATAGCTGCCGTTGATTTTTCTTTAGACTCGTCATCAAGTCGACCGAGTACTTCAACTCAAATTTCCGATAATCCAGTTTTTGAAACCAATATCACAATTGAGAATCCGGAGAATACTCAGGGACAATTCCGAGACCCTGATCCATTAATTATTCCTCCGGAACCACCAATCATTCAAACAGAGATTGTTGAGGAAGAAACCATTAAATCAGAAACCTCTAGTGATTCAGATACAACACTTCCAATCATGGAAAATCTAGAACCTCTAAGTATGGAAGACCGAATGAAAGCTAAACGCACTGGCCAAGGTCACGCAATTACTCATCCAGACATTAATGCACCAGATTATAAAATCAAAGGACAAATTCTACACATGGTGACTAATCAATGCCAATTTAGTGGTGCGCCGAAGGAAGATCCTAATGAACATCTACGTACCTTTAATAGGATCTGCACACTATTTAAAATCCGAGAAGTTGAAGACGAACAAATCTATCTCATGTTATTTCCCTGGACTTTAAAGGGAGAAGCCAAAGATTGGTTAGAATCGTTACCTGAAGGGGCGATTGACACATGGGATGTTTTAGTTGAAAAATTTCTTAAACAATTCTTTCCGGCATCCAAAGTCGTGAGACTTCAGGGAGAAATTGTTACGTTCGCGCAAAATTCAAATGAAACATTATATGAGGCGTGGACAAGATTCGGAAGGATGTTGAGAGGATGTCCTCAACACGGATTAGATACTTTTCAAATAGTACAAATCTTCTATAAAGGCGTAGACATCGCCACACGAAAAGACATCGACATAACCGCTGGTGGATCCATTATGAAGAAAACCGCAACTGAAGCTTACAAAATTATTGATAACACAGCCTCCCACTCGCATGAGTGGCACCAAGAAAAAGATATCTTTCGATCATCTAAAGCGGCTAGAGCCGATTCTAGCCATGACTTTGATTCCGTTTCCGTAAAAATAGATGCTTTCGAAAGACGAATGGAAAAGATGAATAAAGATATTCACGCAATACGAATCAGTTGTGAGCAATGCGGTGGACCACACTTATTGAAAGATTGTCACATTGAACCAACGATGGAACAACGAGAGAATGTTTCCTATATGAACCAAAGGCCGGGAAATAATTATCAAAATAATTATCAACCGCCAAGGCTAAACTTAAATCGAAATCAAAACATTCTTTACAATCCAAAAGGACCCGAAAATAACTGGTATAACCAACAAGGTCCGAATAACCAACCGACTCAAAACAACACTTTCAATCAACAAAGACCTAGCTTGTATAAACCACCACAACAACCCGAAGAGAAAAAGCCAAATCTAGAAGAAATGATGGCAAAGCTGATTGAATCTCAAACACAATTCATTACATCTCAAACCCAAACGAACGAGAGGTTTGATCAGTCATTAAGAACTCAACAAGCTTCCATTTTGAATCTTGAAAAACACGTAGGTACTCTTGCTAGCATGATGAGTGAGAGGGAACAAGGAAAGCTACCGAGTAATACTGAAGTAAATCCTCGGAATGAGAATGTTAATATGGTTTCAACGAATTCTGAAAAACCAGCACCGGAAGATGGGAAGGTTTTAGATGAGAGTAACAATGAAGAAGTTACACCACCACCACCCGAGTATGTAAAGCCAGTGGTGGCACCATACAAACCACCCATCCCGTTTCCAAGAAAAGGAGTTGAGTATGAGCAAGTGATAGGTAATAAAGATTGTGATACCTCTGGAAAGAAGAAGAAGAAAAAGAATAAGAAAGTGCAAGAAAACAAAAGTCGTAAATATAAACCCGGTGAAGACAGTTCCACCAAAACCTCCACCTAGGGTAGGTGATCCGGGTGAATTTATTGTTCCTTGTCTACTTAGTGATTGTGTCATGTATGATGCACTAGCAGATTTAGGTGCAAGTGTAAGTGTTATGCCTCTTTCCTTATATAAGAGATTAGGTGTAGGTAAGTTAAGTCCAACGGATATGAGTGTTCGACTCTTTGATCAAACCATTAAGCACCCAGTTGGAATTGCTGACAACCTACCCGTTCAAGTAGGCAATTTAACCTTTCTAGTCGAATTTATTGTCATTGACATAGAAGAGGACCCAAACATTCCTCTAATTTTAGGTCGGCCATTCTTAGCGTCCACCAAGGCATTATTTGATGTAGGAAATGGAAGAATGACACTTAAAAGTGGTGACAAATCGATCACCTTTATGATTCAAAAGTCTAAATCTCCACCAGCCAAAACCGTTGAACCAGTAAAAACAATTGGTAAGAACCATGTGCTTTTACCAACTCCAACGGTAATACTTAGCAATAATGAAACGCCTAAGTGTGGGGAAAATGAAGTAACACCTAATGATGACATGATAACAAAGAACCCCGTTGTTGATACGAAATTAAATGATCCCGTTATTAATAGTTCAATGAAGAAACTTATTAAACGGATTCGCGATGCTAGAACCAAGGGGAACTTTAAGTTATGTAACCGGTTAGTATCCAATCTATCACCTAAAGAAAAGGAGAAACTAGTTGAAATTGTGTATATTACACAGGAATCCGACCAATGGCTTAAAGAAAAAGTCACGGATATGCAAGTTGATTATGGACCAAGAGAAATTAACGATGAAGTTAATCACAATTTTGACACCACGGCTACCTAAGTGTGGGGAGATTCAAATGTTCTAAAAAGAAAATGCTGTTTGGAGTTAGTTGTTCTGTTCTCGTGTAGTTCTGAGAATGGAATTCGATTGGTCTTTTTCGCTAGCAGACACTAAAGAACTAGTTTTCTCCCCCATTCTGATTTTTTTTTATTTTGTAGGTTTTATATGAAATTAATATGCTTTTTAAATTTAAGTTTTGTGTGAATTTAAAAACAAAATTTACTTTAATTCATTAAGTTTAAAAAATGATTTCTAAAATTCGTCGTGAGTTGAAGACTAGGTCATTAAGCCGAAATTGCTTTACCCGAGGGCGGGGCGACAAATTTTGTTATCATTTAATTTTATTGATCTAAAGTATGCAAAAAAAAAAAAAATATTATATTAATTTTTGAACGTAGGGGTTATATACCAAACTTCAAAAATATGTATATATGTTTGTATTTTATGTTATGTACACAACAGGGTAAAACAGCGCACTTTCAAAGACTGTCATTAAGTTCAACAAAAAGCTACTAATTTTGATGACAAGGCGCAAAATATCAAATGTGATGTAAAATAATATGCTTACAAACTGGGTATTTTTAATCACTTTTCTACACTAATCACCCTCATGAATTTATAATTATAGTCTGATTTCATGAAAATGAGGGCATTGCATGATCTCAAGTGTGGGGAAGGGTTATAAATTCTCTCGGGTTTACACTTAGTTTATTTGCCAAATTTTGTGAAAATTTGAAAAATTTTCAATTAAATGAACTCAAAATCATGTTTATACATATTTATGAACGATGAAAACTAGGTGATAATACCGAAATTATCGTTACCTCGAAAAGGACATAAATTGAGAAACACCCTAAAACGCTTGAATTCATTTAAAATGAAATAGAAGAAAATAAAAAGGCAAAGAAAGAAACTAAGTGTGGGAAGAATGTACCAAGTTATTCAATTTAAAACATATATCACATATTTTTGTACAAGATTATTGCAGGTACTTTTGCTTTGGACGATACTAATCAGTTTTACCCGGTTTACTGTAATACATTTGAAAGAAAGATGGATCTACACGATGAATCAATTCCATCATTAAAAGGAAGTAAAGTCTTCCGAAAAAGACACGCGCTTCTTGATTTAGGTCATGAAGTTGTCGTCCAGACCAGCTGTAGGTTGACGAAAAATCTAGAAAAGTCATCTCTAAAATCAGCAGGAAATCCACGGACCTCAGCATCAAACAAGGTCGCCAAGTGGTCAGATTTATCCTAACCATGAGAAGGATTTATCTCGTACAATGGGGAGGCACCGTGCAAATTAGCTTGATAAGACTAATGAATCAGATCCCCAGAAAGGATAATCTCCTTAAAGATTAAAAATCAGCTTTTAAGCCTGATATTACTCAATCCTTGAGATTGACCTTAAAGATTGAGAATTACAAACTCATGGAATTCGATGATATCTAAACTCGAGCTTGAACGAGAAAATATTTTGATCAAAAATACAAACCGATTTGTTTTCTGAAAACCCATTTTCAATGGGTTCATTACCATTGAACGTAAAATCCTAGGAATTCATCTGGAATTCATTAGGTCACCTGAACCAAATCGGGTGTCAACCGTAAGAACGGTGGTTGCATAGCATGGTCGGAGACAGGACCTTGTGCCAGACCGAAAAATTATAGGATGATCTTTACTATTGCTCCTACCAAGGATAGTACTAGCATCCGACACGTTAAAAGACCATAATCAAATGCATGTCATTAGACATTGCCTTAACAGTTTCTTGTTCATCGCTTTCCTTTACAACCGGACGGTAGTTTACCGAAAGGTAATATACGGAACAAGTAAACTGGATGTGTGCTTTCCAATACCGGGATAGCAGTGGATTACACGAGCCTAAATGTTTTTAGCCAAAATATTGATCCACAAATATATTTTGCAACACCAATGGTGGGTCAAATCAGAAAACTTGTCTAGGGTAAAATCTAGCTTGAATTTTCAAAAGATCAAATGTTTTCATAAAGATCCAATTTCCTTAAGGATCTACATTTTTATAGTCATGTGGGACTGTAAACCGCCTTTCAAATGTGCACTTTGCTTTGGAAACCGAAAGTAAATCGGCTATTTGATTGCAAGTGTCGTTGACCTAAACCCGAGGCAACTGTGGATGACACACCCACCTTTAAACCACATCGTTACTATCATTGTTTATACCGCCATATCAAAATCACTAATGTATAAAGTGTGAAGAATAAAGAAGTGATTTGTGTGATGTATTATATTATTTCAAGACTGTATTGCTTGAGGAAAAGCAACGCTCAAGTGTGGGGATATTGATAAGGCTAAAAAGGAACATATATTTCATAACATTATCCCCCAAGAAAGACAAGATTTTAGTTGCAATTGTTCCATATTCAAGTAATATT
The DNA here is from genome assembly GCF_046630445.1 of Rutidosis leptorrhynchoides. Classification (NCBI taxonomy): domain Eukaryota; kingdom Viridiplantae; phylum Streptophyta; class Magnoliopsida; order Asterales; family Asteraceae; genus Rutidosis; species Rutidosis leptorrhynchoides. Next base: position 353,862,642 of record NC_092339.1, read on the forward strand.
CGTTTATATTAAATAAGTGCGAAGACAAAAGGCGAAAATGAAGATTTGAAGACGGAAAGGTCCAAAATGCTCAAATGTACAAGATACAATTAAAATGGTTCAAATTATTGATGAGGAACGTCTAAAAATAACAAGAGTACAAGTTACGAAACGCAAAGTACACGATATAAAATAGTACGCAAGGACGTCCGAAAATCCGGAACCGGGACCCGAGCCTAGAAGAAACGCCCGACGCAACGGACCAAAAATATCTAGTCTACTATGCACAAGAATAAAATATAATATATAAATAATTATATTAATTATTTATATATTTATATTTATTTTATATTATGTCGGCAGAGCTATGTGACAAAGCAATGTGAGCTGGCCAGCATAGCCATGCGACTCGCATGGCTGAAGGCACAAAACCCATGCGAGTCGCATGAGGATCAATTTCAGCTCAGGTCTATAAAAGGCGCCAGTTTTCTGCTCGTTTACCCACACCAACATAAACACAAAATATATCTCTCTCTCTCTCTCTCAATATATCGTATATATTTATATTTATATTTATAATTTATATTTTAATTTTAATTATAATTCTAATAATAAGGGTATGTTAGCAAATGTTGTAAGGGTGTAAGTCGAAATTCTGTCCGTGTAACGCTACGCTATTTTTAATCATTGTAAGTTATGTTCAACCTTTTTATATTAATGTCTCGTAGCTAAGTTATTATTATGCTTATTTAAAACGAAGTAATCATGATGTTGGGCTAATTACTAAAATTGGGTAATTGAGCTTTGTACCATAATTGGGGTTTGGACAAAAGAACGACACTTGTGGAAATTAGACTATGGGCTATTAATGGGCTTTATATTTGTTTAACTAAATGATAGTTTGTTAATGTTAATATAAAGATTTACAATTGGGCGTCTCTATAAATTACCATATACACTCGATCGGACACGATGGGCAGGGTATTTATATGTACGAATAATCGTTCATTTAACCGGACACGGGAATGGATTAATAGCCACTAGAATAATTAAAACAGGGGTGAAATTACATTCAAGGATAATTGGTGTAATTGCTAACAAAGTAGTAAAACCTTGGTTTACACGCAGTCGATAACCTGGTGTATTCATTAAACAAAGTATTAAAACCTTGTTACAATTCGAATCCCCAATTAGTTGGAATATTTAACTTCGGGTATAATAATAATTTGACGAGGACACTCGCACTTTATATTTATGACTGATGGACTGTTATGGACAAAAAACAAGACAGACATATTAAATAATCCAGGACAAAGGACAATTAACCCATGGGCATAAAACTAAAATCAACACGTCAAACATAATGATTACGGAAGTTTAAATAAGCATAATTCTTTTATTTAATATTTAATTTCCTTTATTTTATATTTAATTGCACTTCTAATTATCGCACTTTTATTTATTGTTATTTAATCGTACTTTTTAATTATCGTAAGTTTATTTTATCGCACTTTTATTATTCGCAATTTCATTATCGTTATTTACTTTACGCTTTAATTTAAGTCTTGTATTTATTTTATATTTTACATTAGGTTTTAACTGCGACTAAAGTCTTAAAATCGACAAACCGGTCATTAAACGATAAAAACCCCCCTTTATAATAATAATACTACTTATATTATATATTTTTGTAAAAATATAGTTTTATAAAAATATAGTGTTAAACTTCACTGCGTCCCTGTGGAACGAACCGGACTTACTAAAAACTACACTACAGTACGATTAGGTACACTGCCTATAAGTGTTGTAGCAAGGTTTAAGTATATCCATTCTATAAATAAATAAATATCTTATGTAAAATTGTATCGTATTTAATAGTTTTTCCTAGTAAAAAATAATACTATTTCGTACCCTCACGCTACATCATCAGAAAACGACATGATATCCTAGTCCAAATTGAGTGTTTTTAAATTATATTTCCAGTGGTATAAGTTTCACATGCCAATTCATGGTCTATCAAATCCATATTTCTGATCAATCACGAAAACACAACGTTAATTTCAATTAAGCATAACTTGATCATCCGGAAACGAAATCAAGCGAATCCAAAGCCTAAAATCAATAGTTTTTCATGTGGATTCTAATTACATCAAAATAATTAACATTTAGTAAAGTCAATTTTTCTGTACACACAAGAACCAATTCGTTTTTAAACCCTAACGCGTCAAACGATTAATTTAACGACACCAATCAACAATAACGCGTATAGACTTGAGCAATTGACAACATAAACTATGAAACATCAACAAAATCAGATTTTTAAAGTTAGGGTTCATAGAATTATACCTTAATCGAGCAGGATGTTACTAGATGTAGAACGACGCGTAGAACAACGTTTATGTTCAAGGTTTTTGCTAATTTTGAGTTTTTGATGGTGAATTTGGGTGATGATGATGATGAACGAATTTGAGAGATGGGAAAGGGTTTTTGATCGACTAAAATTAGGTTAGGAGTGCTTACAGTGTTTTTATTTAATACCCTAATTAGCTTTAGGGCCTAAGTAAGTAGTTAATGGACCCATTAAGCAAAAAGACCCAAATTAAATGCCATTGATTAATAATTTCAGCCCTTTGAACATAAAAGAAAGTTTTTGGGCTGATTTGAACTAGTTAGTACATTTATAGTGTAGCCCGTTAGGTGTCGATAGGTTATGTCGCCCGAAAACGCAAACTGGAACGTTAACTGAGTGTTTTAGCGAATTTTACGCGTTTTAAATTCTTAAAACTTCTAATAAATTAAAATTATTCTTAAAACATAATAATTACATAAAATAATTATTAAAAGTGAAATACCATTTGTTTCGTTATTTTCTTGTATGAGCGTGGTCCGTTTCGAGTGCCCTTAACCGTACCGGGTCTCCGGAACGTTAACTAGTCGTTGAAACGAATTCACCGGGTTTAATTCACTAAATAAATAATAAATTAAATAAGTTCTTCGTAAAGTCAATAATTATTAAAAATAATTATTTTTTCGTTTTACTGAGTTCCGTAAACTGAAAAGCTTTGTAGGCGATTAACTTAGTCGTAACGTTTTCTAGTTATTTCGCTATCCAAAACAAGTTCATAGATTAATATAACATATTAATTCAAGTAATCCACTAGGATCAAGTATGCATTTAATTCTGTTAAATACAAAAAGTCTAAGTAATCACCGTTAAATATTTAACGGACAAGTAACGATAGTAACGGAAAAAGTCGGGTTGTTACATTACCCACCTGTTATTGAAAATTTCGTCCCGAAATTTTAGTGAACGTCCGCTGAAGTAGTTTCCTCCGGAAACCGTTGCGGGTACTTTTGTCTCATTTGATCTTCACGCTCCCGCGTGAACTCTGGTCCTCTTCTCGCGTTCCACCGAACTTTAACGATAGGAATTCGGCTTTGTTTCAGCTGTTTGACCTCACGGCCCAAGATTTCGACAGGCTCCTTAATGAAATGAAGTTTGTCGTCGATACGTAGTTCTTCTAAAGGAATAATCAAATTCTCCTCGGCTAGGCACTTCTTTAGATTGGATACATGAAAAACTTCATGAATACCGCTGAGTGCTTGTGGCAGTTCCAATCTGTAAGCTACCGGTCTAACTCTTTCAGTTATCTTGAACGGTCTAACATATCTAGGACTAAGTTTACCTCGTCTCCCAAATCGTACAACACCCTTCCAAGGTGATACTCTAAGCATAACTTTGTCACCAACTTGGAATTCTATGTCCTTCCGTCTAACATCGACATAACTCTTTTGACGACTCTGAGCCGTTCTCAATCGTTCCTGAATCTGTAGGATTTTATCAGTTGTCTCCTGAATAATCTCAGGGCCTGTCAACTGACTGTCTCCCAATTCGCTCCAACAAATGGGAGATCTACACTTCCTTTCATACAATGCTTCGAAAGGTGCAGCCTTAATGCTCGCATGGTAGCTGTTATTGTATGAGAACTCAGCTAGTGGTAAATACTTATCCCATCCGTTCCCGAAATCGATGACACATGCCCTCAACATGTCCTCAAAAGTCTGAATAGTTCGTTCACTCTGGCCATCTGTCTGGGGGTGATATGCTGTACTCATATCTAAACGAGTCCCCATTGCTTTCTGTAATGACTGCCAGAATCTGGAAGTGAATCTGCTGTCGCATTCGGATATAATGGATATAAGCACTCCATGCCTAGAGACGACTTCCTTAATGTAGATCTGAGCCAACTTCTCCATTTTATCAGTTTCTGTTATCGGTAGAAAGTGTGCAGACTTAGTGAGACGATCCACGATAACCCAAATAGTATCGTGACCTCCCGCCGTTCTCGACAGTTTCGTGATGAAGTCCATGGTAATACCTTCCCACTTCCACTGGGGAATTTCTGATTGAGTTAATAATCCTGATGGCTTCTGATGCTCAGCCTTGACTTTAGAGCAAGTCAAACACTTCCCGACATAGGTAGCAATATCAGCTTTCAAATTTGGCCATCAATAAAATGCCTTCAAATCCTGGTACATTTTATCTGATCCCGGATGAATTGAGTACCTTGACTTGTGTGCTTCCTCCAACAATAGTTCTCTCAATCCACCAAACTTTGGTACCCAGATTTGATTGGCAAAGTACCGTGTTCCATCCTCCTTGATGTCAAATTTCTTATCCATTCCTCTGAGAAATTCAACATCGACATTTTCTTGTTTCACTGCTTCTTGTTGTGCTTCGCAGATTTGTGATGTGAGATTCGTACAGACAACTATGTTAAGAGCTTTAACCCTAAGAGGTCTCTCTCGCTCTTTTCTACTTAAAACATCCGCCACAACATTCGCCTTTCCCGGATGGTATTGAAGTTCGCAGTTATAATCATCAAGTAGTTCCATCCAATGTCGTTGTCGCATGTTGAGTTGTTTCTGATCGAATATGTGCCGTAAACTCTTATGGTCAGTGAAGATAGTAAACTTGGTTCCATACAGGTAGTGTCTCCACATTTTAAGTGCAAAGACAACAGCTCCTAGTTCAAGGTCGTGCGTAGTGTAGTTCTTCCCGTGAATCTTTAACTGACGCGATCCATAAGCAATAACCTTATTTTGTTGCATAAGCACGCAACCTATTCCTTGACGTGAGGTATCAGAATAAACAAAAAAATCTTCACTTCCCTCGGGTAGAGACAATACTGGTGCAGTTTTTAACTTCTCTTTCAACAACTGAAATGCAGTCTCTTGCAGTTCTGACCACTCATACTTCTTGCCCTTGTGGATCAGTATGGTTAATGGTCGGGAAATCTTAGAGAATCCTTCAATGAATCTCCGGTAGTAACCTGCTAAACCCAAAAATTACCGGATCTAGGTTGGCGTCTTTGGAGTTTCCCAATTCTTAACCGACTCAATCTTTGCTGGATCAACTTGTATTCCATTGGCCCCTACAACATGGCCAAAGAATTGTACCTCTGGTAACCAAAAGTCGCACTTAGAGAACTTTGCATACAACTGCTCTTCTCTAAGCATAGCTAATATCGAACGTAGATGTTGTTCGTGCTCTTCCTTACTCTTGGAGTACACCAATATATCATCAATAAACACAATGACGAATTTATCTTGGTATGGCTTACACACACGGTTGATTAGATCCATGAACACTGCCGGTGTGTTCATCAAACCAAACGGCATCAGTGTAAACTCATAATGTCCATAACGTGTCCTAAACGCCGTCTTCGGGACATCAGCTTCCTTGACTCTCAATTGGCGATACCCGGATCTCAAATCAATCTTCGAATAACAACTAGATCCCTGTAGTTCATCAAATAAGTCATCAATCCTCGGTAGCGGATACCGATTCTTGATTGTCAACTTGTTCAATTCTCTGTAGTCGATACACAACATCATCGACCCATCTTTCTTTTTAACAAACAGGACTGGAGTTCCAACTCGGAAATTCATGGTTATGTGACCCACCTTCTAGTACCTGTCACAAATTTGGGCATTAAAACCCTGATGTTCTTCGCCATGGGGAGCTCTTGTAGTTCTAAAGGTGCAAATCCGTATATTATACGCGTAACGGGTGCAGCTGCTGGCACCAAATCAGTTCAAAATTCGGCTTCGCGGTGGGGTGGACGTGTAATCCCTGGACAATCTCTAATAGTCGGGACATATTCGAGTCTCTTAAATGTCGATTCATCTTTTCTCCCATGTGCAAGAATTTCGAGACATTCTCATCTCATGTACTTCTGGACCTTCGAGTAATTAGTGTAACATGACGGTGTATTGATCTTCTCTCCGTACACCATTATCATCGATGACAAGAATTCGAATAGCCTTCAGGTCGTAGCTACCTCGGTTGTATCGTCAAATGACCAGTTTGTTTCAACCACGAGGTTAAAACTTCCCAGTTTAATAGTTCTATAGAGTACACGTTGTCCAAGGAAGGTACAAGGTTATAAATGTTGCGACCAAATTCTCTAGCGTTAAAGCTTCTCTCAGCACCGGTGTTGACAACATATATAAACATTATGGTTGATGAGTGAGAATGTGACGAATTTTATGGAAACGGAAATGGACAAGGTGTAATGGCAACTCATACCAAATCTGGTATTTAATCGGAAAGGGTTGGTACAAACTTCCAGACGTATGTGTCTCGCGGGAAATAGATGAGGTGTAGTTCGCGTTGATGTGTTCAAAGTTGGTCGGTAACGTTTGTGGGTATAATGAAAATGATTGCCACTTAAGAAAAGTGCGTTAGATCAGAATGAGAAAGGATACGGTGACAAGTAGTACTTACTAGTAGCAATGGGTGGTGGTGTTAGCGATAAGTAGCGATGTGTTATGATAAGCAGTGATGATAGTAGTGACGTATAAGTTGTTAGATCGCATGCCCGCATCATAAGTATATACACATGTATACTAATTGCACCCAATAAGGCATAATAGTTATCAGTCGGTAGACTCGTGTTGGGAATCAAAATCATAAACGGAGGGTGGCTGAATGATAGGTAAGTTGGAAATCGAGTAGACAGTACCTACTATGTATTGTGTGGCTGTTACCAGGAATTCCCGCTCTAAGATGTATCTGAAGGGAGATGTGATGCACATTAGCGAGTAGCAAAGCGTGGAGGTGTTATTAGTGACGAGTAGTACTTAGTACTGGTAGGTAGTAATGAGTAGTATTGAGTAGTGGCAAGTAGTAAGGGGTAGCAGTAAACAATATTTAGTAGTGACAAGCGGTGAGAAATAGTGATCAGTCATGACTAGCAGTCAGAGGCGGCGTTAAGTAGTAGTTAGCAGTGTTAAACAGTGTTGAGTATTGGTATGAGATGACGTGTGTGTACAAGTAGTGTCTTTCTAGTGACAAGTAGTGATCGGCAGTGACAGACAGTGTCGAGCAGTGACGATTTGTGTCATGACTACAAGTTATATTAACAATTAATTTGCACATGGTAAGTTTCTTCTCACATTTGAGATTACACGGTTTGTTTTCTAAACGTTGTTTATCCAAGTAACCTACTTGACTCGGCCCCAATTCCTTATTTTGCGATGTCGGAACTTCCATATGAGTTACCGTAATGTAATCCCAGTCATTACATTACGCTATCTCACATTTCTGTTCGACATCACTCCATGAGTTCAAGATGGCGTATTCAACTTAATTCAGTTAAACCTCGCGTTGCGTGTACCTATGCGATTCATAGTATAACGTTTAGTTCAAGTCCTTATCATATGGGTATACGGTGTATATGTACGTGATGTAATGTGTAGCTCTACATGTCGTATTGTGAAGCAAATAGTGCAGGTATGGTGTATAAAAGTCATCCAAGACACACGGCTATAGACTAGACTTCACTAATGCACCTTACGGTTAGACACACTAATGTATCCTAATTCCCTATAGCCAAAGCTCTGATACCATATGTAATACCCCGTCAAAAATCCCTTTGACGGAACGTTAACTCTGGTCCCAGTGCTTGGCTTGACTTCTACGTAACGGCAACAATTTAGAGCGGAAGCAATTAATACCTGAGAATAAAAAACGCAAAACGGATCAACAATAATGTTGAGTGAATCTACAGGTTTTAGGTAAACAATGTAGTATGTTTAATATTCAATATTGAGAAAACGTTTATTAGTGGAAGACCACCAAGGTTTAATGTTAAAAATTTATAGACAACACCGTGTCCTGTTTCAAAAGTTTGTTGACACTACCATGTCAAGCTTCAAATATTTGTAGACAATACCATGTCACGTTTTATCTCAATTGTTCATAAACCACAATTTTAAATAATGTTGTATAGTATTTGAAAAACAGTTATCAGAAAAATAGTTTAATTTCCTTGACCACGAGATTTTACAAGTACAACACCAAGTCGTAAAAACGTTTGCATAATATGAGCACCTGAATACTAGCAATGACCCGAGTATAGAAGCCACTATACCTTCCTTAACTCGTAAAATGTTATACACTTGTTCAAATGTATTTAATGTTCAAAATAAATGCACCACAGTTTTTATAGCGGGTGAGGTTGTCAACCTAACGGATCCGTCCATCTAAATTGTGCTTAAACCGATGGTATTAAAAGTATTCAAGCTAGAGGCTTTTTGAACAAACTCAATATGCATATATAGTACTCATGTCAATACAAAAGTATTTGAAATGTAAATATAACAGCGTGTATTCTCATCCCTGAAAACATGTAAAAAGCGAGACTGTAGACTCACCTTTGAATGAAGCTCGGATTGAAAAGTGGACAATTAACTTGTACGGTTTACAGCTGAATAATGCAACCTAAGTATACGTATTTAGGTTGGTTAATATATATATATATTTTAAATAAGGGTGGTTTCATTGTATAAGTTGTCTTATTGCTCGACTCGACGCGTTTCAAAGTAAAAGTCAACTATATCATGCAAGTCAAACAAAGTCAACCGAAGTCAAACCGAAAGTCAAACTTGGTCAATATAGTCAAATAAAGTCAACATCAATAGTTTCATGTCAAATTTTTGTCAACATGTCAAACCTAAGTCACACAATACGTTTCAGGTCATGAATGATCATTTTCACAATTTCAGTTTATCGTTGTGCAAAAAGTTCATGAACACGTAGCATACTTAGCACAATATCTCATAGTAAAAAATTCATGTAAATATGGAAAACTCCAGATCATAAATATACTTAAAATAGATTCCAAAAAGTCAGGCCAGAGACTCATACGATAATTAAAAGTCAGGAATCAGAAGGGGTATATTTGGGGTTTGCCCAGTCAGTTTCTGATCGCGCACTGATTTCGTTTTGGCAATAACCAGAGTTAGGGACATGAAATTAATACAAGACTAGTGGACATAGTTCAAGGACAAGTCAAATTAACACATATAAAAAATCTAGCAAGTTTTGTTTAGCCAATTTGTACATTTTATTCATGCAATTTGAATGTTCGGTTTTTCAGCTCAAATCAGAATCCACATAAAGTACGGCTCTATTGTGCCCAATGCATAAGTTTTCAGAGATTGACATAAACTAACAATAAGTCCCATATAATGTTAAAATTCATATTCCAGAATCTTACATGCTCATTCAATAAACACAATCCACAGAGTATAAAACAGGGAGCAATTTACAGATTCTATTCTAGTTTAGCTAGTCACATTCGTACGCGATTATCCGTAGATCTATATACAATTAGCCTATGATATCTACATAAAAGGTGAATTAATTTTTGTGTACATTTAAAATATGAAAAGATTTAATCACAGAAGTTAACACATTTTATCATACAAGGTTATTTTCATGCAAGTGCGGTATAAAACTACTTTTACACTAATTCAAGCATATCTCGGGTTATACATAAGAAAACGACATGATATCCTAGTCTAAATTGAGTGTTTTGAAATTATATTTCCAGTGGTATAAGTTTCACATGCCAATTCATGGTCTATCAGATCCAGATTTCTGATCAATCACGAAAACACAACGTTAATTTCAATTAAGCATAACTTGATCATCCAGAAACGAAATCAAGCGAATCCAAAGCCTAAAATCAATAGTTTTTCATGAGGATTCTAATTACATCAAAATAATTAACATTTAGTAAAGTCAATTTTTCTGTACACACAAGAACCAATTCGTTTTTAAACCCTAATGCGTCAAACGCTCAATTTAACGACACCAATCAACAATAACGCGTATAGACTTGAGCAATTGACAACATAAACTATGAAACATCAACAAAATCAGATTTTAAAAGTTAGGGTTCATAGAATTATACCTTAATCGAGCAGGACGTTACTAGATGTAGAACGACGCGTAGAACAACGTTTATGTTCAAGGTTTTTGCTAATTTTGAGTTTTTGATGGTGAATTTGGGTGATGATGATGATGATGAATGAATTTGAGAGATGTGAAAGGGTTTTTGATCGACTAAAATTAGGTTAGGAGTGCTTACAGTGTTTTTTTTAATACCCTAATTAGCTTTAGGGCCTAAGTAAGTAGTTAATGGACCCATTAAGCAAAAAGACCCAAATTCAATGCCATTGATTAATAATTTTGGCCCTTTGAACATAAAAGGAAGTTTTTGGGCTGATTTGAACTAGTTAGTACATTTATAGTGTAGCCCGTTAGGTGTCGATAGGTTATGTCGCCCGAAAACGCAAACTGGAACGTTAACTGAGTGTTTTAGCGAATTTTACGCGTTTTAAATTCTTAAAACTTCTAATAAATTAAAAGTATTCTTAAAACATAATAATTACATAAAATAATTATTAAAAGTGAAATACCATTTGTTTCGTTATTTTCTTGTATGCGCGTGGTCCGTTTCGAGTGTCGTTAACCGTACCGGATCTCCGGAACGTTAACTAGTCGTTGAAACGAATTCACCGGGTTTAATTTACTAAATAAATAATAAATTAAATAAGTTCTTCGTAAAGTCAATAATTATTAAAAATAATTATTTTTTCGTTTTACTGAGTTCCGTAAACTGAAAAGGTTTCTAGGCGATTAACTTAGTCGTAACGTTTTCTTGTTATTTCGCTATCCGAAACAAGTTCATAGATTAATATAACATATTAATTCAAGTAATCCACTAGGATTAAGTATGCATTTAATTTTGTTAAATACAAAAAGTCTAAGTAATCATCGTTAAATATTTAACGGACAAGTAACGATAGTAACGGAAAAAGTCTGGTTGTTACAAAATGAATGATAACATTCAATGCAATTAATGTTTTACTTCTGTGTTTTTCTTAAGGGGTTAGAAATTAGGGTTTAGTAATTAAGGTTTAGAAATTAGGGGGTTAAAAATTAGGGTTTAGAAATTAGAGTTTTGGGTTTAGAAATTAGGGTTTAGGGTTTAGAAATTAGGGATTAAATTGAATATTTAACATGAATGGTTTAGAGTTTAGGGTTTAGGGTTTTGGGTTTAGGGACTAAATCCTAAACTCTAAATCGGGCTAAATTTTGAAAAAAACACTTCACACAAGATGAAAACAAAACGATGCAAATAAACTCTAATTAAAACATTACTAATGATGAATGTTATCAATTATTTCGTCGACTGTTTTCCCGCCTAAATAATAACATTCGTCACAAAGTGTTTTTTTTAAATGTTCATATTTTCACCTAAGTTTGATGTCTGAAAAAAAAAACGAAAAAAATTTACTTCCTCCCACTTTCTCCTAAAAAAGTGCTTCCCTCTTAATGTGACCCTATATATATATATATATATATATATATATATATATATATATATATATATATATATATATATATATATATATATATATATATATATATATATATATAATGGAATAACACCATAAGATTTCAAAATAAATTTATATATTTGATTATTTTGGGTGAAATCATGATCATCCATAATATGAGGACTTATTCAGAGGTGAAGCATTAGCAAACATGACTTATGGGTTTCAGAGGCGTAATAGAGGATTAAGTCAATATTGCTGTTGGTTTAAGATGAACATGCGGCTTTTATTTGTTTATAATTTGTTTGTCAATTAGGAATGGTTGCGTTTACGGAACAAGCTAGATGAGAAAATATGTTATTTTTGTTAATTATGTTAGGGAATGGTTCTTAGGGTTTATAAAAATAGTGTTTACAATTTTGAGATAATGAAGATGAGATGATGAGATAGAAGAGAAGAAGATAAAAAGACGAAAATATCCTCACATGTATGACACATGACTACATTTAATGACTGCTTGATACAGGGATTATCCCTGAAAGAAGTGGAAACCACATGACTAACGAAACTTGATGTTTTCGACAAATCATAGGCATCCTTGAACTTTTGTCTAAAAGTAATATACAATCGGGTCCGGGCATGGAGTCAGGTTTAAATATGGGTCGCGAAGTTAGGAATAAGCCAGTTTTACTTAATAATAATCGAATTACAGGTTTGATTTTGAATAATAGTCATTATTGTTCATGTATTTTAGTAGTAATTGTTAACCTTACCTTATGTTGATGATCATGGTATAATGTGATTATGCATTTGATGTGTAAAATCGTGTATATAAATTAAAGTGGAAAAATACTCGTTAAATGACTATTACACAACTACAGGCAATATACCCGATAGTGTAGCAGTATAGTAAATGGTAATTCCAAGTATCGTTCCAAGGACATTATGAATGTAATTCAAGAATGTAAACTAGATCGTATTTAATTAACTAAAACAAATAACCAAATAAAGCAAATAACAGATAAGTAAGAAATGGGGGTTTTCCGTTTAATGACCGAAATGTCAACAAAAGCGATTTTAATATTAAAAGACTAAAAATACTAAACTAACGAGAAACAAGCAAGCAAACAACCAGAGAGAGACAAGTATGTTCACCTAGGCTTTCTTCACTAATGTTGGATGTATTAAAATTATGTCCTGATTAAATATCACACATATGCAATTCAACTGACAGGTTCACCAAGAGTTCTCTTTTGTAAACACAACAATTCAGATTACACAATGTAGGGTTCCCTTTTATTGACGACCTCTAAACTGTGGCTAGCTAAATTGACTGATTTAAAGACTTGAACTGTGACACAGAGTTCTCTGAATCAACAATCGCGTCAACGTTCGTTGCACACGATCAACCCCTATATCAACTAATACACAAATTAATTTATCTCTTTGGTCTAGATAATGCTCAATTTACTCAACCCAAATAACCACCTGAAATAATAATGGCAGACTCCAATAAACTTCACTGAATTAGGCAACCACAATCAATCAAATAGCATATGATTAAACAATTGAAAATAAATGCAATAGACTCCAACCAGTGTTCACTCAATTAGACAATCACATATACCAATTAATTTGCATAAAAGTGTCAACAAGAATTTTTATGCGTTCGAACAATAAGTCATCATACATACGATAATTAATCAATAAAAATCATATCCAACATAATATTTTGCCTAACTAAACATAATAAAAACTAGCCAATAATCATTATATGAATTGAATACAAACATAAATAATTAAAGTATACAAAATTCATCGTTTGCATAGACACAAACAAATAAATTAACTAACAATAATAAATTGTGTTAGTAAACTCATAAAAATATGAATACTTGACTAGAGATTAACTAAAAATTATACACGAAATTGCAATCCAAGTCCCTCAAGTTTTTTTTTTGGATTTTCTAGTCCTTAAAATTGCAAAATTTTGCAATCCGAGTCCCTCCGTCTAACTTCTGTCTAAATTGACCGTTAAACTTTGACATGTGCCATGCATGTAAGGGTAAAATCATCTTTTTACTCTTTTCTTTGACTTTTTTTGCTTCGTTGGTCCTTCATTTATACATAAAATTACAATTCGAGTCCCTCAACTTTTTAATTTGATTTTTTATCTTTTTTTATCTTTAATTCATACTTTTTATATTAATGGTTTACAATTAGTATTTCGTATCAAAATCTGATGAAAATTATATTTATAATTTTCAAAGTCGAATTTATATTTATTAACAATTAAAAACTAAAATTTAACAATTTTATAGCTATACAGTTTAATTATTAGTTAATAAATACAAATATTGAGAATTTTATTATCAAAGTTTTATATCGGTTTAATAACATGTTTAAAAGTATTTTTCTGATCAAAACTTAATTTATATAATTATGTTACAATTTATTAATTATTATTATTATTTATTAATCAAAACTACGATAAATAAAGAATAAATAGTTAAAACCGATTTTTATTATCATTAACTGATGAAAATTTGTAATTTAATAGATCTGATGAAAACATAATTTTTATAAATTTATTTGATCAATTAAATAATTATTATGTATTTATTTATGAATCGACTAGTATATATATAATGAAAAATCTATATAATTTGTTGTAAACCTTTAAAACAGTAAAAATAATTTTTACAGAATGTAATTAACTTATAATAATTATTAGAATCAAAAATATAATTTATACATTATTTGGAATATTTATTCTTTATTTAGTTATATACCGAAATTGTTTTATTATTAGATAAATGGAATAAAAATAAAATTTACGGATAAACCACCTAGGAAAAAAAATTTGCTTCCAGATTTCGAATTCGAATGAACTTCATGTCTGTCGATGATGATTTGACGATGATTCGATGAAGATGATGACGATGGTGAACAAACAAGATGACGAAGAACATGAACTAACAAGCGTTTTAAATCGGACAAACCCTACACATTCCTTGACGGCGATGCGAAGCGCCGAAGAAAGTTAGAAGAAGAAGATGATAGATGATGATGATAAAAAGTCGAATCAAAGATAAAAAAAATATAAAAATTCGAATTAAAAAGTTGAGGGACTCGGATTACAATTTTGTGTATAAACGAAGGACCGACGAAGCAAAATAGTCAAAGAAAAGAGTGAAAGGATGATTTTACCCTCACATGCATAGCACATGTCAAAGGTTAACGGCCAATTTAGATGGAAGTTAGACGGAGGGACTCGGATTGCAAAATTTTGCAATTAGGACTTGAAAATCCAAAAAAAACTTGAGGGACTCGGATTGCAATTTTGTGTATAATTGAAGGACCAACGGAGCAACAAAATCTAAAAACACCCTCTTTTTTGCTCTTTGTTTGTCGTGACCCAAGGAACACAAAAGACAAGTAATTGTCCTTTTTTTTTTTTTTTTTGCTTTGTTCTATTTACTACACAAGACACACCAACAATTTAATTAAATGAATTGGACTTCTCTTTTACTCCGTGTTGATCGAGCAAATTCACCAAAGGGTCACGGCTGCCCCTTTTATTTCTTTTTCGTGATCTCAAGACCCAAAAGTGGGGTCCACTTCGTGCCTCACAGCCGTAAACAACCTACAACTCCCTTCTCTTCTTTTCGATTTTTCGTCTGACGTCGCACAAATAACCCCAAGAAGGGTGGGTCACGGCTGCTGCTGCAATTCGCAGCTCTTCCCCCCAAAAAAAACTACTGTCTTCTTTTTTATAAACAATAGTTAGGTTATAAGGTTATCATGGGCCAATCACAAATAAAAGTTCAACTAGAAATTGGTCCCATGTCTTTTTGACTCACAAAAATCAACCAAGACAGCCCATATAATACTTTCTCTTAGCCCACTGGATAAATAATCAATAATAGTCCACAAATGCATGCTACTTCAGATCAGTCCGTTTTTATTACTTTAAACGTCAGCTCATTGAGATATTCCAGAAATTATCATAACAAAAGTTGTAGCTTGATATGGCCAAAACGGACGGTTTTATTTGTGCGGTGTCGTTAGGCCGCGACACGTCAGAATCAGCTACCACGAGGATGAGTAATGGTTTTATTATTTATATTTAGATGGGGTTCCTAGCTATAACTCAACTACTTGTCTTCCTTTTAACGAGTAAGTGGTAAATATAACTCAGGTACATATAGTTAACCCTAGTGACAAGAGGTGATAGATTAAGATTAACTAAATAGAATAGTGATTTGGCTATAAAAGTAAAGATAGATAGGTATGAAGAATAGAATCCTGAAGGGGAATTATTGCAAGAGTTTAACTTCCTAGGATAAACACTAAACCTCAATCAACTAGGCTGTGAACCTAACTGATTTGTCACTAAGAGTTTAGGCCTTGAAGATTCTGGCTAAGACAGGTATCCCTACTCCCAACGTTAACCTGAAAGGTTTAAACGACCTTATGGATAGAATCCTAGGTACATGAACAAAGTGGTCTACCTAATAAAGGAAAGTCTCAGCTTTTCTTAATCCTAGTTGGTCTAACCAAAGCAATATCCTACCACTTAATCACTATACTATGCATTAACATTAACAGATGTGCAATCTTAGGTATTCTAAGGTACTGTTAATTGGGATAGAAGTCTCTCCTTTTGCGATCACTTATTAAACCCCGGATCATCTTACAATATCTCAAGAATATTGCTTCTGACGCGAATCATGCTTTTGAGTAAGCTAGTGTTCACTGAACTCTCTATTGCTAACTCTAATCACAACCTAAATGGGTAGCTCTTCTATGATGAACAAATGGTTATTCGTACGTACTATATCCCTATTGTGACGTTAAGCACACATAACTACTTACCTTGTATCCTATGGTTGATCAGGTCCTAATACTAGGTTATAGCCACGTGAATAAGCGGAAAGGGTAATCCGTAAATTAAACTTCTAAACCGTCAAGTTTTCAGCATAACAACATGATAAGTTTCAGATAAAATATTCAACACATGATAAACAATTGTAACAGATAGATAATTATGCAAAGTGAAAGCAACTCAAGATAATAACTTTATTAAATTAAGGAAAGCGTTCACCGTTTACAGATGAGATCTGAACCATTACAAGTGCTAACAACCTCTAGCCCGCTCCTATTACAATCTTCGGCGTTCACCTCCGGGTACTTAATTTCCCGCTCGGAGATGAGAAGGCCTTGAAAGCTCTAGTGGGAGAAAGTGTATTGTAGTGAGAGAGTGAAGAGAGGTGTGTGGAAATTGGATAACAAAAAGCCTTTTAATAGACTAGGAAATTTCCAAAATACGGCCGGCAGGCCGTATGGCTGGCCGTATGGCGGCCCGTATTTGGCAGGCCGTATGGCTGGCAGCCCGTTTCTTGGGGGCGTTTGCTGGGCCATATGGCAGGTCGTACCCCATACTAGCAGGCCATATGGCAGGCCGTATGGTGGCCCGTATCTGGTGCTGGTCAGGCTTTGATTCACTGTATCGTACTTGATTTCTTGCCTTTCACCATTTTCGCTCTAGAATCTTCGTTTTAGCTCTGTTTCTCTTGATTCTTTTTGCATCGTCTTTGTAATTACTTTACCTACAAATTTAATTGAAAAGCGATTATTTTGCCGACAAAGTTTTGAACTTTATGCTTTTGGGACTCAATATCGGGGAAAAAACATGACTTTTTAGCCGATATCAAATATCCCACACTTAGACTTTGCTTGTCCTCAAGCAAACTTCTGAACTTAAAACAGCGAGGACTTTAATTCGTAGTGATCAGGTTGTTCTTGTTTCGCAAGACGGAAGAGTGGAAACTTAGTTTTTATTCTTTTTGCTATTCTCGAATCTTTTCCGCAAGCATGAGAGGAGGTTACATAACTGAGGCTATCTCACTCGGGTCACTCATTTCACTAAAGTGGTTAGGGTGTCCTATAGTTCTAAGAAATGAAGTCACTCTTAGCCAGTCATGCTTACATTCTTCGTCATAAGCTTGATCAAGACTCAAATCTTCATCACTTATTTGCGAGAATTTTTGGTTATCGACTCAGCTTGAATTGTGAAGATATGGGGGTTTGGAAGTTTCTAGAGTGCGAAGGGTTTTGATAGATAGAAGTTTCTTTTTGAAAGATTGATCTCAACGATCCTTTCAGCTTTTTGTCAGGAATTTCTTAGTGAGCATTCTTCTTTTTGACTACCAGGAGTTTCTTTTCTCGAATCTTTTCTGGTTCTGCTCCCTTTCTCAGAACCTTTATTCATAGAGGCTCTGCTCTAGTTGTTTTTTTTTTGTTTTTTTTTGAAAGCATCTTTTGCTTTTCTCTTCGAGGTATCCTTTTAGCGATCTTCTTTGATAATTAGCTTGGATGCTCGCATTTTTCTCGTGCGATCTTGTAGTGGGTTTTCCCGAAAAAGAATGATTTAGTCGGGATTTATTTATGAATGAATGAAAATGGAAACGAATGTGTGTAGCGGAGGTTGTTTTTACGAATAGCTGAGGTTTTAACTTAGTCTTCCTCGTCAAAATGTGTGATTTCGAAATGTAGATCAAGAGCAAGTTCTGATTCCGAGATGTTAACATGCGTGCTCAACGGAAATGTAGTGAAGCACTAAAAATGAGTGCTTATAAAGTCTTACTTGGGAGTGCCTCACAATAATTATAGCAGGTCGAATTTTGCCTTTCGTTATGCAATGCTCTTTTGGAAAATTGATTTTGTTTTTCGCAAAAAAATTTTCAACCTTGTTTTTACCCTTTTTGTCTATTTTGTAGCAAAAACATTTTGATCTTTTTTAGAATTTTATCATCCTTAGTGTTTTATAATTCGAAAAGTTTAAATTTTGTGAAAAACCTGAGGGTTTTACAAGAATCGTTATGTGCAACATTTGCTATCCCACACTTTGAAATACCATTGTCCTCAATGTTAAGGATACGGAGTACCCCACACTTTAGATTTTTTTTTAAAAAAGAGGCGTGGTGTTATTAAAAGTTTATTTTGGTGGGGTTGCCAATCCCACACTTAGTTTTTAAAGTGGTATAGTATTTTGTCGTTAGTGAATTGAAAAGGTGATGAAGACGTAGTACTCCCCTATGGTTTCAGGACGTGTAGATGAATGGCGCGCTAATTATGGATTCTTCAATTCTTGTGTCGGCGTCATCCTCGTTCAAAGCGTCCTTGTTCCAAGTTGTGTTTCCATCTCGTACGGCCTCGATCGTTGTTTGTTTTGTGACGTTTTATTCATGCAATATTTATTATTCTAAAAGAAACCATACTAAAACATAAAGATAGTTATACCCGGAACCAGGCGTACAGAAATAAAATAATGTAGCATAAGTGATAATAATACGAATGTTCCAAAATAAACATGGTCACGGCTGAGGTGGTGGGTAAGGAGGAGAATAGATTACGTTGGTGCGGGGCCTGGCTGGGTTCCTCAATCTGGACTGACCCTCGCTGGTCATTTCCTCATCCATGGCAAACTGGTTTGCCAACTCCTCTGTGTTCATGCCCGAAGATATTCTAAACTCTATCTCGTCCGATCGTGCAATTAACCTAGTAAGTGACTGTGCTCGTATAAACCATCGGCCCTGTCTGCCAACCCATACCTTCTTGCAAATCTCTACCCCTACCCCACTGCTGGTTAACGTCCATACTATCACTACCATGTGCAATCCCTGCAGTCGAACGTTGCTGCAACGCTTGATCCCATCTCGACTCCTGACCATCAGTAGATGTGTTAATGTGGTCAGTGTTGAACAATTCTTTAACAAAACTCCCGGCCCCTGTGTTCTGTGGAGGTGGCGGTGGAGGTGTAGCTGTGATAACAGTACGCTGTGTGTAGTGATGTGTAGGTGGAGGTGGAGGTCCTGAAAACTGGTGGTTCGAGCCTGCTCCCCTGGGATCACGGTGGGATTCTAGGATTGGGTACTCATGAGGGTAAGGCGAAACGTGGAACTGTCTGCCTGCGTAGTGCTGATGTTATGCGAGGTGTATATGAAATAGCTTATATTTTACTAGGAAAAACTATTAAATACGATACAATTTTACACAAGATATTTATTTATTTATAGAATGGATATACTTAAACCTTGCTACAACACTTATAGGCAGTGTACCTAATCGTACAGTAGTGTAGTTTTTAGTAAGTCCGGTTCGTTCCACAGGAAAAAATCTTTAAACAAAGCTTAACGCTATATTAGTTTTAATTTATAAAAATACAAATATATATAAGTAATATTATTATTATAAAAGAGGGGTTTTTACCGTTTATTGACCGGTTTGTCGATTTTAAAACTTTAGTCGCAGTTAAAACCTGATGTAAAATATTATATAAATAAAAGACTTAATTTAAAGCGTAAAGTAAATAACGATAATGAAATTGCGATAAATAAAAATGCGATAAAATAAAATTACGATAATTAAAGAGTACGAAAATTAAAAGTGAAATTAAATACAAAGACAATAAATAAAAGTGCGATAATTAGAAGTGCAATTAAATATGAAAATAAAGGAATTATGCTTATTTAAACTTCCGTAATCATGATGTTTGACGTGTTGATTTTAGTTTATTCCCATGGGTTAATTGTTCTTTGTCCTGGATTATTTAATATGTCCATACAGATTTGTCCATAATAGTCCATCAGTCATAAATATAAAGAGCGAAAGCCTTCGTCAAATTATTCTTATTCCCGAAGTCAAATATTCCAACTAATTGGGGATTCGAATTGTAACAAGGTTTTAATACTTTGTTTAATGAATACAGCAGGTTATCGACTGCGTGTAAACCAAGGTTTTACTACTTTGTTAACAATTACACCAATTACCCTTGAATGTAATTCACCCCTGTTTCAACAAGTCTATTAACTATTAATCCAGTTCCGTGTCCGGTAAAATGAATAATTATTGGTATTTATAGATATCCCGCCCACCGTACCCAGTCAAGCGTATGTGGTTATATATAAATACGTCAAATTATAAGTTTGTATTTTAAATTAACAAGGTATTGTTTAGTTAATATAAAACCCATTAATAGCCCATAGTCTAATTTCCACAAGTGTCGTTCTTTTATTCAAACCCCAATTATGGTACAAAGCCCAATTACCCAATTTTAATATTTTTAGCCCAACATCATGATCACTTCGATTTAAATAAGCATAATAATAATTTAGCTACGAGACATTAAATTAAAAAGGTTGAACATAACTTACAATGATTAAAAATAGCGTAGCGTTACACGGACAGAATTTCGACTTACACACTTACAACATTCGCTAACATACCCTTATTATTAGAAATTAAAATTAAAATATAAATTATATATATATATATATAGATATTTCAATTATATATAAGATATACAAAATTATATTCTTAAGTAAGAATATATATATATATATATATATATATATATATATATATATATATATATATATATATTTACGTATATAGATAGAGAGGATGGATATATGGTATTTAAAACGTCGAATTGCGCTGGCTTTTATAGGCAGTTTCAGAAATTGGGGCTCCGTGAGTCGCGGCCTTTTTGGACTTCAAACTCCGCAAGTCGCAGAGTTTGATTTTACAGCTCACACAAGTTTTGATCTTCTTTGCCGACGGATTATATAAATAAATATAATATATAAATAATTTTAGTAATTATTTAAATATTATATTATATTTATGTGCATAGTTGACTTGTAATTTTTAGTCCGTTGCGTCGAGCGTTGAGAGTTGACTCTGCTCCCGGTTCCGTATTTTCGAACGTCCTTGCGTACAATTTAATATCTTGTACTTTGCGTTTTGAATCTTGTACTCTTGTAATTTCGAGACGTTTCTTATCAATAATTGGAACCTCTTTGATTGTATTTTGTACTTTTGAGCTTTTTGGTCGTTTGCGTCTTCAATTCGTCGAATCTGTCTTTTGTCTTCACCTTTTATTATTTAAACGAATATCACTTGTAAATAGAACAATTGCAACTAAAAGCTTGTCTTTCTTGAGGAATAATGCTATGAAATATATGTTTGTTTTAGCATTATCAAATATTCCCACACTTGAGCGTTGCTTTTCTTCAAGCAATATAGTCTTGAAATACTAGAATCACTTCTTTATTCTTCACACTTTGTACATCAGTGATTTCTTTATGGCGGTATAAACAATGGTAGTAATGATGTGGTTTACAGTCTCACATGACTTATGAAAATTTAGATCCATTAAGGAAATTGGATCTTTATGAAAACATTTGATCTTTTGAAAATTAAATCTAGCTTTTACCCTAGATAAGTTTTTCGGAATAACCCTTCACCGGTGTTTGCAAATTATTTTTGTGGGTTTGGTGGGTTTCATATTTGAAATTTTTAGCTCAAAACTTGTGGTTTTGTGTCACCCACTTGCTAACCTTGTATTGGGAAAGCAACACGTCCAGTATACTTGCTCCGTATATTACCTTTCGATAAACTACCATCCGGTTGTAAAGGAAAGCGTTGAACAAGCAACTGTTAAGGCAATGTCCCCTGACATGCTTTTAATTATGGTCTATAACGTGTCGGACGCAATTACTATCCTTGGTAGGAGCAATAGTAAAGCTCACCCTTATAATTTTTTGGTCTGGCACAAGGTCCTGTCTTTGACCATGCTATGCAACCACCGTTCTTACGGTTGACACCCGATTTGGTTCAGGTGACCTAATGAATTCCAGTTGAATTCCTAGGATTTTACGTTCAATGGTAATGAACGCATTGAAAATGGGTTTTCAGAAAACAAATCGGTTTGTAATTTTGATCAAAATATTTTCTCGTTCAAGCTCGAGTTTAGATATCATCGAATTCCATGAGTTTGTAATTCTCAATCTTTAAGGTCAATCTCTAGGATTGAGTAATATCAGTCTTAAAAGCTGATTTTTGATCTTTAAGGAGATTATCCTTTCTGGGGATCTGATTTATTAGTCTTATCAAGCTAATTTTCACGGTGCCCCTCATTGTACGAGATAAATCCTTCTCATGGTTAGGATAAATCTGACCACTTGGAGACCCTGTTTTATGCTGAGGTCCGTGGATTTCCTGCTGATTTTAGAGATGAATTTTCTAGGGTTTTCGTCAACCTACAGCTGGTCTGGACGACAACTTCATGACCTAAATCAAGAAGCGCGTTTCTTTTTCGGAAGACTTTACTTCCTTTTAATGATGGAATTGATTCATCGTGTAGATCCATCTTTCTTACAGTAAATCGGGTAAAACTGTTTAGTTTAGTCTAAAGCAAAAGTATCTTTAATTATTTGTTACAGAAATATGTGACATATGTTTTAAATAACTTGGTAAATTTTCCCACACTTGGCTTTTATTTTCCTTTTTATTGTCCTCTATTCAATTTTAAATGAATTCTAACATTTTGGTTTGTTTCTCAATTTATGTCCTTTCCAAGGTAACAATAATTTTGGTGTTAACACCTAGTTTTATCGTTCATAAATATGTATAAACATGATTTTGAGTTCATTTAATTGAAAATTTTGAAAATTTTTACTAGAATTTGGTAGTCAGTATATAAGACTAGGGCTGTTCTTTATTATCAGAGAGCACTAGATTCTAATACAACTACTGCGTTACTAGTATTTTTAATGGTAACCAAGTGTTTAAAGTAAAACTTTTAAAATCCGAAAGAATTTAACCCCTTCCCACACTTAAGATCTTGCAATGCCCTCATTTGCAAGAAATCAGTAACAATTTAAATTATTGAGGATGATTAGCGTAGAAAAATGATTAAATTGTACCAAAGTTTCCAAACATATTGTTCTTTGTTTGCTGAATGATAAATGGTGCATATCATTTGTTCATTCCATCTTGTTGTTATTTCACATATATTTTGCATCTTGTCGTCAAAATTAGTTGCTTTTGCTGAACTTAATGCCAGTCTTTGAAAATGCGTTGTTTTACCCTGTTGTGTACATAAGATAAACTGCAAACATATATACATATTTTTGAAGTTTGGTATATTACCCCACATTCAAAAATTATTAAAATCTAATAATAAAAGTTAGAAAATTATAAAAACTATTACAATATCAACATAAGTGTTAAATGTAGTAACATTACAAAAATAAATAAAACTAAATAAACTAGGGTTGTTACTGATACCAGTAGGGGTTCCATGCATAACCATATGTGTTATAAAATGCTTCAGCTGGGTTATAAGTAGGATATGGTGGTTGGATCTATATAGACCAGGGAGGAAATACGGGCGTTGGAGTAGGAATATAGCTTCTACCTATATATTGGCAATGAGCTATGATTTGGTTTTGATGAACTTGCCAATCTTCAAATGCTCGATGTCTAGCATTTTCATACTCTTGTGAAGCTATAAACCTTTGCATTTATGTCATTTCATTTCCCCCTCCCACATTACCTGGCTGTTGATTTCTCTCAACCTGTGGATGTCTTCCATTATATCTTACTGCGGCGTTATTTCGCCTCTTCAAAACCTTAGCACCATGATATACATTTAAACCAATTGTATCGTGGGGTTCTGGTTCTTTCGATTAATAATCTCCCCCAACTTATATCCACATCGAGATACTCAGCAATTAATGTAATAAATATACCACCTCCTATTATACTGTGCGGTCTCATCCCCCTAACCATAGCTGATAAATAATAACCCACACAATAAGGTATACTTACAGCACTTTGTGGGTCTCGAATACACATGTGGTAAAATAAATCTTGCTCATTTACCTTTTCCTTATTTTTACCTCGCTGTGTAATCGAGTTCGCTAGAAACCTGTGAATTACTCTTAACTCAGCTCTATCTATATCCAAATAAGAGTAATTTCCCCCTTTAAATCGGTGATGACTAGTCATTTGACTCCATACACCATGCGTATCAAAATTTTCATCAATCTTTCTACCATTTAATATCAACCCTCGACAATCGGCAGATGCTAGCTCCTCAGGCGTATATATACGTAAGGCCTGAGCCATGTCTAGTAGAGACATGTGGCGCATCGAACCTCCTAACAAAAATCTAATAAAAGTTCGATCGGTTAAACTAGTTACCCGATCATTTATTTCTATACTACACAATAATTCTTCACACCATACTTTATATACAGGTCTACGCATGTTGAATATACGTACCCAATCGTTAAAAGTAGAATTACCATACCTTTGAGTAAGTAATTCCCTAATTGGCTCGGCCAATTCTACGGCTTCTAACGGTTCCCATTCTATGATCCTAGGTACTTCAACAGCTTTAGAATGAAGAGTGTGCAAGCTCCTTTGGTATTTTGGATAATCTATCCAACGTCTGTCTAATCTCAAGTTTGGGTGCAAATTTTCCACGTGCATATCTGAAAATGTCATAACTGGATGAGGTATATCTTGTTTGTAATAGCTGTCAACATCCTGTTGTTCCGCATTCTCAGGAGGAGCAATGCGAGCTTGGGATGAAGATTTACCCCTTCCAGTCTGCAAAACACATCAAACACAATTTTTGTGCATCCAAATATGCATTAGTGTCAGCAAAATCATCAAGCAAAATAATTATAATGACATGTTCAATTTATATCAAACTTATGCTCATTTTCATATTTTTATCAAATCTACACTTTTTCAAATAAGCAGATACGAAAATGTTCGCCAAGTTCATAAGCATTCAACTCAAATTTTATGTCAAAATAATCATTATTAGCAATTAAACAAGTTTCAAATGGCATTATCTCTCAAAAATCAAGTTCATGAATTTTAGACTTGAAAAAGTCCACTTTAATTCTTAAAAATCATGTTTAGGCTCAAAGTTTGGATCATTTAACTACCTAAACATGTTACACTACTTAATTTAGCAATAATTCATGACAAAAATCGGCCATAACCTGTTTATATCAAAAAGCCCCAAATTGCTCAAGAACACAAACCCTAGATTACTCAAAATTTGAAGTTTAAGGCTTCTAATCATGTTAAATAGCATCACTCTAGGTTATACAAGCATAATACATAAGCAATTTAAGCATAATTACACTAAAAAGCATCAAAATCGAATTGGGTATAAATTTGTTCAAGAACACTAATTTTTGGATTAAATGGTATTTTGGTGTAGAAATTTACCGTTTTCCATGAGTAATTCCTTGATAGCATTCTTCTCAACATGATTTTGTGAAAGATTTGATGAAAAACGGCCAAAAATTACGAATTTGAGAGTGTTTTTGTGTGTGTTTTTAACAGTTTTTGGGTGTTGTTATGTTGGGGACTGGTCTGTTCGGCCTTTTTATTTTTTTTCTGTATTTTTGGTCCTCCGCGAGTCGCGGTGAAATTCCCCTTCAAACTCCGCGAGTCGCGGTGTTTAATTTTATTTTTTTCTAAATCTTTAACTTATAAAACGAATATTAATTAATTTTAAAAATTTGTTTCCCTTGTTATTTAGAACGAGGTCGTTTCGGATCGATGTCCTAGTCCGTTCCTCGACAAAATTTTAAAATTTGTCTATTTAAAGCGCGGTTTTAAAAGCAAAGATTTTTGGGTTTTTTAATGTTTTTGGCATACTTTAATTCAATAAGATTAAAAATAATGATAATAAAAGTTCTCGTCCCTCCCTCGGGTAAAGCAATTTCGGTTCAACGACCTAGTCTTCAACTCACGATGAATTTTAAAAATCATATTTTTAACTTAGCGAAATAAAGTAAATTTTTGTTTTTAAATTCACACCAAACTTAAATTTAAAATGCATAAAATTAAAAATTCACACCAAACTTAAATTTAAAATGCATAAAATTAAAAATTCACACCAAACTTAAATTATATTTTTGTTTTTATACATACAAACTTATATTAAAAATATTAATTTTTCAAATATTTACAATTTTAAATATATTGATTTAATTTTAACAAGTTTACAATATTATTTTAATATTAATTTTAAAAACAAAGTAAAAATGAAATTAAAAATCTTTTTGGCTTTTATCCCACTTTAATCAATCAAATATTATCAAAAATATGCGCCCATCTTTTCGGTAAAGTAATTTTGGTTCCATGACTTAATTTAACTCATGACGAATTTTTGAAATATTTTGGGTTGATTGATTAAAGATATTTATACCTTAAGAATAAACGTTAAATTTCGCAGTGATGTAATAAATTTTTGTATGATATCAATAATTTCGGTCGCAGGACCTAATTTCATCGAATACCAATTTAATACTTTATAGCGAACAAATTAGCGTTTATTATCAAAAGGTTAAAAATAAAAATAAAAATAAAAAATGAAAACTGTACAAACTTACCTGTGAAATATATTTCTTAGTGATATGCTCTAGTCCACTCATAAGATAGTCGGACTAATTGGTTTTCCATGGCTACATAGGCGTAACCTCGAGCATTTAATGTTTTTTCTTCTAAACATATGAACGGTCCATCTCTGCATAAAGTAACAAATTCGGTGTTTGAATAGGTTTGATTATTTGAACATTTACCTTAGTGTGACCATTTTCCGCATTTGTGACATTTTTCAAGGTGTCGTGCTCTTCTTTTCGCTGCGGATTTTGATTTTCCTTTACCAAATTTTAACTTATTATCTTCGCATCTGGATTCTTTTCTTACTCCGTCCAATTTACCTCTGATTAATGATACTATTTCACTTGAAAGTGTGTCATTATTACGTTTAGTGATCAAAGTATGTAGCATTAGACCATGGTTTAATTCACAGGAAGTCTTCATTTCGTAAAAACCTAAAAAAAATAAAAATTCAGAATGGGGGGAGAAGACTAGTTCTTTAGGGTCTGTTAGGGAAAGACCATTCGGGTTCCATTTTTGAGAACTACACGAAAATAGAAAATCTAACTCTAACAGGAATACATAAACCTCCCTACACTTAGTTGAAATTGTGATTAACATTATTTTCAATTGAATCATCAACAACTTGTATATCTTTGACTTTTACTTCAATCCATTTGTTGATTTCCTTCGTAACTTTCACAAATTCAACTAACATCGCCTTTTCTTTTGGCGATAAATTGGATACTAATCGGTTACATAACTTAAAGTTTCCTTTAATCTTAGCATCGTGAATCCGTTTATAAAGTTTCTTCGTTGAACTGTTAAAAATGGGTTCATCTAATTTCATATCATCAACGACATTCTTTGTGATTGGATCATCATTAAGTGTTTCTTCATCTTCCCCACACTTATGCGTTTTTATTGGTCTAACAGTTTTGGTTGGTGGAGATCTAAACTTTCGGTTCACAAAGGTGATCGATGTATCACCATCCCTAAGTGTCATTCTACCTTCTCTTACATCAATGAATGCCTCGGTGGTTGCTAAAAATGGGCGACCTAGAATTAGAGGAATATCAAGGTTTTCTTCCATATTAATCACTATGAAGTTTGCAACAAAGGTCAAACTTCCCACGTTAACAAGTAAATTATTTGCTATTCCAACCGAGTGTTTAATGGTTTGGTCAAATGATTGAACACCTATTTTGGTTGGTTTTAATTTACCCATGCCTAATCTTTTGTATAAGGAAAGAGGCATAATATTTGCACTTGCACCTAAATCTGCGAGTCCATTATATACAGCACCATCATTAAGTAAACAAGAAATGATAAATTCACCCGGGTCTCCTGCTTTAGTAAGTCGAGTTGGTTTGTAAACCTTTTTCGGGTGTTCTTTTCTTGGTTCTTTCACTTCTATTTGAACTTCTTGTTCACATTTTTCTTCGTTTCTTGGAATGGGAGGTTTGTATAAGAATTCTTCTTTATCACTCAAATTTGACTCCTCCCTATATTCCAATTTTGATTTTTCATATGTTGTTGATAACATATTTATGTTTTCATTTTGAAGGCTTTCTTGGGTGGTGAAATTATGATTAACTTCATTGTCAACTTCCATCGGTCCATGTATGTAATGTTTAACTCTGTGACCATTAACTTTAAATTCAATCCCATTTGAATTTATTAATTCTAATGTTCCGTATGGGAAAACTCTTTTGACTATGAATGGTCCAGACCATCTTGATTTCAATTTTCCAGGAAATAGCTTGAATCGTGAATTGAAAAGAAGAACTCTGTCTCCTTCTTTGAATTCTTTTGAACTTTTGATTCTTTTATCATGCCATTTCTTCGTTCTTTCCTTATAGATTAAGGAATTTTCATATGCTTCATGTCTTAATTCTTCTAATTCGTTTAATTGACTTAACCGTAGATGTCCGGCTTCATGTAAATCAAGATTACATGTCTTCAAAGCCCAAAATGCTTTGTGTTCAATTTCTACTGGAAGATGACATGCTTTTCCGTAAACGAGTCTGAAAGGTGTGGTTTCAATTGGAGTTTTGTAGGCTGTTCTAAAAGCCCAGAGTGTATCCTCCAATTTTATGGACCATTCCTTCGAATTTGATCCTACGGTTTTCTCTAGAATACGTTTTAAAGCTCGGTTGGTATTTTCAACTTGTCCACTTGTTTGTGGATGATATGCAGTGGAGATTTTATGAGTTACTCCATATCTTTTAAGAACTTTCTCAAGTTGATTATTACAAAAATGAGTTCCCCGATCACTTATTAAAGCTTTCGGTGTTCCAAACCTTGCAAAAAGACGTTTTAAGAAGTTGACTACAACTCGTGCATCGTTAGTTGGGAGAGCTTGTGCTTCCGCCCATTTAGATACATAATCAATGGCTACGAGAATGTATAGATTATTATGAGATTTTGGAAATGGACCCATAAAGTCAATACCCCAAATGTCAAATCCTTCACATACTTGAATAACATTTTGTGGCATTTCATCACGTTGACTTATTTTTCCGGCCCTTTGACAAGCATCACAGGATTTGCAAAGAAGGTGTGCGTCTTTGTAAATTGTAGGCTAATAGAATCCAGCATCGTAAACTTTTTTTGCTGTGAGTTGAGGCCCATAATGCCCTCCTGTTGGTCCTGTGTGACAATGGTTTAAGATTTTACTAGCTTCATCTCCGAATACACATCGGCGTATTATTCCATCGGGACAACTTTTAAACAAATGTGGATCTTCCCAGAAATAGTGTTTTATATCACTAAAGAATTTCTTTCGTTTTTGGTACGATAATCCTTTTTCAAGGAATCCACATACTAAGTAGTTTGCATAGTCTGCAAACCATGGTATTTCATTATAATCTATCTTCAATAGATATTCATCAGGAAAGTTGTCTTGTATGGCCGATTCATTTAGAACTTCTAATTCAGGATTTTCAAGATGAGAAAGATGATCAGCGGCGAGATTTTCTACTCCTCTTTTATCTCGGATTTCAATATCAAACTCTTGTAAGAGTAAGATCCAACGGATTAATCTTTGTTTGGCATCTTGTTTCGAAAATAGGTATCTAAGAGCAGAATGGTCGGTATAGACCACCGTTTTTGCTAGAACGAGATATGAACGAATTTTGTCAAAAGCAAAGACAATAGCAAGGAGTTCTTTTTTAGTAGTTGTGTAATTTGTTTGTGCTCCTTGTAACGTCTTACTAGCATAATATATAGGTTGAAATCTTTTTTCAATCATTTGTCCTAAAACGGCTCCCATTGCAAAATCACTTGCATCGTACATTAGTTCAAACGGTAAATTCCAATTTGGTGTTATCATGATCGGCGCATTAGTGAGTTTCTCTTTAAGAATATTAAAAGATTTGATACATTATCTGAAAAGATGAATGGAGCATCCTTTTCTAGGAGTTTATTCATAGGAGTGACAATTTTAGAAAAATCTTTTATGAAACGTCGGTAAAAACCGGCATGCCCTAGAAAACTCCTAACTCCTCTAACATTGGTGGGATGTGGAAGTTTAGCAATTACATCTACTTTAGCTCTATCCACTTCAATTCATTCCTTTGAGATTTTATGACCAAGAACGATGCCTTCTTTAACCATGAAATGGCATTTCTCCCAATTAAGTACTAGATTTGATTTTTCGCATCTAATAAGCATTCGTTCCAGATTAACTAGACATGATTCAAATGTATCACCGAAGACTGAAAAGTCATCCATGAAAACTTCCATGCATTCTTCTATCATGTCGTGAAAAACCGCCATCATGCACCTTTGAAAGGTTGCAGGGGCGTTGCAAAGTCCAAATGGCATGCGTTTGTAAGCAAAAGTACCATAAGGGCACGTGAATGTAGTTTTCTCTTGGTCCTCGGGTGCTATTGGAATTTGAAAATATCCGGAAAAACCATCAAGAAAACAATAGTAACTATTTCTAGCTAATCTTTCCAACATTTGATCAATAAAAGGTAAGGGAAAGTGATCTTTTCTAGTGGCGTCATTTAATTTTCTATAATCAATACATACACGCCATCATGTTACAGTCCTAGTAGGAATAACCTCATTTTTCTCATTTGTAATGACAGTCATGCCACCCTTCTTAGGCACGCATTGAACTGGGCTTACCCATGGACTATCAGAAATTGGATAAATTAAACCTGCATCAAGCAGTTTAATAATTTCCTTTTTAACAACATCTTGCATATTCGGATTTAGTCTTCGTTGGCGTTGCACATACGTTTTATGACCTTCTTCCATAAGGATTTTATGTGTGCAATACGAAGGACTTATTCCTTTAATATCATGAATCTTCCATGCAATAGCTGGTTTATGAGCTTTCAATACAGAAATGAGTTGAGATTTCTCATTTTCAGTAAGAGAAGACGATATTATTACAGGTAATTCAGATTCACCATGTAAATAAGCGTATTCCAAATGGTTTGGAAGTGGCTTTAACTCTAATGTCGGTGGTTCTTCTATCGATGATTTGTATCAATATCTGTCTACTTCTTTTAGCATTTGAATTTCTTCTGTTGTTGGTTCATATCCATTAGCTATTAGTGTAGCTAACATTTCAGTTTCATCAATTGGTTCAGTTCCTTCTCCTAAATAACATTCTCCTATTCCTTGTAATTCTGGAAATTCTTCTAACAATTCTGCATGTGAATCTATAGTTTGAATATAATAACATGTATCATCTGCAGATTGCGGTTGTTGCATTGCTTTATCAACTGAAAAGGTAACACTCTCATCCTCTATACTTAGGGTCAGTTTCTTACCGAACACATCTATCATTGCTTTAGCCGTGTTTAAGAATGGTCTTCCTAATATGAGAGGAACTTGAGAATCTTCTTCCATGTCCAGAACAACAAAATCTACTGGAAATACTAAAGTACCAACATTAACTAGCATGTTCTCCATTATCCCTCTAGGATATTTTATTGATTGATCGGCTAGTTGTATGCTTATTCTTGTTGGTTTCAATTCTCCAAGGTCTAGTTTAGTGTATAGTGAATACGGCATTAAATTTATACTAGCACCTAAATCTGCCAATGCTTCTATTGAACTAAGACTACCCAGAAAACATGGAATTGTGAAACTTCCTGGATCTGATAGTTTTTCTGGTATCTTATTCAACAGCACTGCTGAACAATTAGCATTCATAGTAACAGCCGAGAGTTCTTCCATTTTCTTTCTATTCGAGATTAGATCTTTCAGAAATTTAGCATATCTAGGCATTCCTGAAATCACATCAATGAAAGGAAGATTTACATTTATCTGTTTAAACATATCCAAGAATTTGGATTGCTCGGCTTCAAGTTTCTCTTTTTTCATTTTACTCGGGTAAGGAAGTGGTGGTTGATATGGTTTAACATAAGGTTTAGCCTTAACTGTGTTATCTTCATTAACCTTTTCAACTACCGGTTCTTTTTTCTTATCTTGCTCAGGTTGTGGTTCTTGTGGAGTAGGAATAGCGTCATCAGAAATTACAGGTATTTCAGGTGGTTTAAGTGTTGTACCACTTCTTGTGGTAATGGCTTTAGCTGTTTCATTCCGGGGGTTAGCATTTGTATCACTAGGTAAACTTCCCGGTTTTCTTTCACCTATTAACCTTGCTAGGTTACTTACTTCTTGTTCCAGATTTTGAATAGAAGCTTGTTGATTTCTAAATGCTTGAGCATTTTGTTCATTAGTTTGTTTTTGAGATGTGAAAAACTGTGTTTGAGTTTCAACTAGCTTCGTCATCATATCTTCTAAATTTGGCTTTTTATCATCGGTTTGTTGTGGTTTGTTTTGAAAATTAGGTCTTTGCTGATTGTAAGTATTATTGGATATTTGTTGATTGCTAGGACCTTGTTGGTTGTTGTATGGAACATTTCGGTTATAATTCTAGTTTTGTTTGTAAATTGGTCTTGGCGGTTGATAATTATTCTGATAATTATTTCCAGGCCTTTGGTTTATGTATGAAATATTCTCTCTTTGTTCCATTGTTAGCTCAATACTGAGACAATCTTTTGTCAAATGTGGTCCTCTACACTGCTCACAACTAATTCGTATTGAGTGAATATCCTTAGTCATCTTTTTCATTCGTCTCTCGACAGCATCTATCTTTGCTGAAATGGAATCTAAGTCATGACTAGAATCGGCTCTAGCTGCTTTAGATGATCTAACGATATCTTTTTCTTGGTGCCACTCATGTGAGTGGGAAGCAGTGTTATCAATAATTTTGTAAGCATCAGTTTCGGTTTTCTTCATAATAGAACCACCAGCTGCTATATCTATGTCTTTCCTTATAGTGATGTCGCATCCTTGGTAGAATATTTGTACTATTTGACAGGTGTCTAAACCATGTTGCGGACATCCTCTTAATAACTTTCCAAATCTTGTCCACACCTCATATAGAGTTTCATTTGGCTTCTGTGTGAACGTAACAATTTCTCCTTGAAGTCTTACGGCTTTAGATGCCAGAAAGAATTGTTTAAGAAATTTTTCAACTAAAACGTCCCATGTATCAATCGCCCCTTCAGGTAACGATTCCAACCAATCTTTGGCTTCTCCCTTTAAAGTCCAGGGAAATAACATGAGATATATCTGTTCATCTTCCACTTCTCTTATTTTAAATAGTGTGCAGATCCTATTAAAGGTACGAAGATGTTCATTTGGATCTTCCATCGGCGCACCACTAAATTGGCATTGATTAGTCACCATGTGTAGAATTTGTCCTTTGATTTCATAATCTGGCGCATTAATGTCAGGATGAGTAATTGCGTGACCTTGGCCAGTGCGTTTAGCTCTCATTCGGTCTTCCATACTTAAAGGTTCCAGATTTTCCATGATTGAATTTGTTGAATCTGAATCACTAGAGGATTCTGATTTAATGGTTCGTTCCTCAACAATCTCTGTTTGAATGATTGGTGGTTTCGGAGGAAAAATTAATGGTTCAGGATCTATGAATCGTCCCTGAATATTCTCTGGATTCTCAATTGTGAGGTCGGGTCCAAAAAATGGATTATCGGAAATTTGAATTGGAGTACTTGGTCGACTGGATGACGATTCTAAAGAAAAATTAACGGTGGCAATATTCGCTAGATGTCTTGATCGAGTTACAGGTGGTGAACGTACAAAAGGTGGTGAACGTCTTGCTCGGTGCATTCACTGAATATCCTATTAGTTTTTAAAAGGAAAGAAAAATTATATAAGTTATCCAATTAATAGACTTTTCTGATTTTGCCCACGTTTCGAATAGCCAAAAGATGCAGCAGAGGGGCAGGATTCGTTTGGTCTCAATATAATTGAGTACTGTTTGCCTCCAATAACCCGGTCCACGTACAAATCCAACTATTACTACATACCAGAAAATTTTGATGTCTATCAATTTAACCACTTAAAATAAATTTTTGTAATTTTAAGAAATTTAGATAAGAAGTAGAATAAAAATCTATGTCCTAAAAACTAGAATGGCGAGAAATAAGAAAGAAAAAGAGCGCGTCGAAAAATAAGAAAGAAAAAGAGTGACTTATAAAACTTTAAAACACTCGACTAACCCAACCTTATTACTATCACTAACTTAAAATTAAAATTGCAAATTGAGATTAATAATTGGAGTGATAATTGATACATAGGTAAAAGGCGTCGAAAAATAAAAATAAGAAAGTAGTGCGTCAAAACTTAAAAAGGAATTAAAAACTAAAAAATTAAAAGTTGCGTCTAAAAATATTAAAGCTTACAAGTAAAACTATATCCCAAATGGCAATAACTTAAAAGGGAACTAAAACTTAAAAAGGTGTCGCAAAATTCTAAAGCACCTAAATCTTAGTCTAAAGAAAAAGCACTTAATGGATTTTACGGCAAAGCTTAAAAATCTAGAAATAAAAATAAGCTACGGCAAAAACTATGGATTAAAACTAAATACGAACGAAAAATACAAAAATTACTCTAAAACAAATAAAAAAAAGACAAAATATAAAAATAAACTAAAAGTTGTAAAAAGTACAATTTTTATAAAAATATTATTTTTATATTATTTATTTTATAAAACTATTTTATATTAATTAAACTAATTAAAACTAAATAAAACAAAATAATAAAATTAAAACTAAATATTATAATAATAATACTCTAATTAGGGTTTAAAATTAATAATAATAATAATAATAATAATCCCGTAATTAATGCGAAATTAGGGCTGACTGTGGCCTGTCTGGGCGGCTCCGCGAGTCGCGTGACACGTAGCTGGAAAACTCCGCGAGTCGGGGAGTTTGTAAATTCAAACGTGTACCAGGCTTGACTTCGACAGGTTCAGTTTTTTTTTTCTTCTGTTTTTTAATTTAATTAAAATATAAATAAAACTTATATTTTAAAAACTAAAATAAAAATAAAGATACTTATAATTTTATAAATAAAAATCTTAAAAATAAATTTATAAATATTTTTTTTTTCGGTTTTTGATTTTATGTTTTAAATAAACACAAAATATTTAAATAAAACTTATATTTTTATAAAATAAAAATAAAGAAACTTTATAAAACTTAAATATTTAACAAACTCTTAAAAATATTTATATTTTTGTTTTTCTTTTTATATTTTCGAATATTTAAAACATATTTTTACAAAAACGTATTTTTATAAAAGTAAACTAAAAATAAAAATCTTTTTTTTATATATAGCGTTGCGCTTCCGGCTTTTAAGCTAGAAATCGATTTCCCCGGCAGCGGCGCCAAAAATACTTGATGTTATGCGAGGTGTATATGAAATAGCTTATATTTTACTAGGAAAAACTATTAAATACGATACAATTTTACACAAGATATTTATTTATTTATAGAATGGATATACTTAAACCTTGCTACAACACTTATAGGCAATGTACCTAATCGTACAGTAGTGTAGTTTTTAGTAAGTCCGGTTCGTTCCACAGGGAAATATCTTTAAACAAAGCTTAACGCTATATTAGTTTTAATTTATAAAAATACAAATATATATAAGTAATATTATTATTATAAAAGGGGGTTTTTACCGTTTATTGACCGGTTTGTCGATTTTAAAACTTTAGTCGCAGTTAAAACCTAATGTAAAATATTAAATAAATAAAAGACTTAATTTAAAGCGTAAAGTAAATAACGATAATAAAATTGCGATAAATAAAAATGCGATAAAATAAAATTACGATAATTAAAGAGTACGAAAATTAAAAGTGCAATTAAATACAAAGACAATAAATAAAAGTGCGATAATTAGAAGTGCAATTAAATATGAAAATAAAGGAATTATGCTTATTTAAACTTCCGTAATCATGATGTTTGACGTGTTGATTTTAGTTTATTCCCATGGGTTAATTGTTCTTTGTCCTGGATTATTTAATATGTCCATACAGATTTGTCCATAATAGTCCATCAGTCATAAATATAAAGAGCGAAAGCCTTCGTCAAATTATTCTTATTCCCGAAGTCAAATATTCCAACTAATTGGGGATTCGAATTGTAACAAGGTTTTAATACTTTGTTTAATGAATACAGCAGGTTATCGACTGCGTGTAAACCAAGGTTTTACTACTTTGTTAACAATTACACCAATTACCCTTGAATGTAATTCACCCCTGTTTCAACAAGTCTATTAACTATTAATCCAGTTCCGTGTCCGGTAAAATGAATAATTATTGGTATTTATAGATATCCCGCCCACCGTACCCAGTCAAGCGTATGTGGTTATATATAAATACGTCAAATTATAAGTTTGTATATTAAATTAACAAGGTATTGTTTAGTTAATATAAAACTCATTAATAGCCCATAGTCTAATTTCCACAAGTGTCGTTCTTTTATCCAAACCCCAATTATGGTACAAAGCCCAATTACCCAATTTTAATATTTTTAGTCCAACATCATGATTACTTCGATTTAAATAAGCATAATAATAATTTAGCTACGAGACATTAAATTAAAAAGGTTGAACATAAATTACAATGATTAAAAATAGCGTAGCGTTACACGGACAGAATTTCGACTTACACCCTTACAACATTCGCTAACATACCCTTATTATTAGAAAGTAAAATTAAAATTAAAATATAAATTATATATATATATATTTACGTATATAGATAGAGAGGATGGATATATGGTATTTAAAACGTCGAATTGCGCTGGCTTTTATATGCAGTTTCAGAAATTGGGGCTCCGCGAGTCGCGGCCTTTTTGGACTTCAAACTCCGCAAGTCGCGGAGTTTGATTTTACAGCTCACACAAGTTTGGATCTTCTTTGCCGGCGGATTATATAAATAAATATAATATATAAATAATTTTAGTAATTATTTAAATATTATATTATATTTATGTGCATAGTTGTCTTGTAATTTTTAGTCCATTGCGTCGAGCGTTGAGAGTTGACTCTGGTCCCGGTTTCGGATTTTCGAACGTCCTTGCGTACAATTTAATATCTTGTACTTTGCGTTTTGAATCTTGAACTCCTGTAATTTCGAGACGTTTCTTATCAATAATTGGAACCTCTTTGATTGTATTTTGTACTTTTGAGCTTTTTGGTCGTTTGCGTCTTCAATTCGTCGAATCTGTCTTTTGTCTTCACCTTTTATTATTTAAACGAATATCACTTGTAAATAGAACAATTACAACTAAAAGCTTGTCTTTCTTGACGAATAATGCTATGAAATATATGTTCGTTTTTAGCATTATCAAGTGCGCAAAATGATCCAGATTCTGAAGAATCGCATGTTGGGCGAACCAACTCTCGTGCCCGGGTAAATCCCCCATGTGGTACTGGTATAGCGGATACCGTGGCCGATCACCCTCTCCTACTGACGAATGTCGGCGGGTGTCAGTGGGCCGTCCATGTTCTGTGGGATCATCCTCATCCCTTGGTTCCTGAGAACCTCGCCGTCTACTACTGTCCCGTATCCTCGTATCAGGTCTGAATCCCTGTACTCTCACCCTTGGAACTGTCCGATCTTCAGAACCAGGTATCTCTGGGTTCGCCTGAATGATTAACTGCTCACCCTCAACGCGAATGTAATTCCAGTAGCTTAACAGTTTATACCCTATTTCCTCTGACACGGCCCCAGTCCTATAATTAAACCATCCAACACTTCCCAAAACTCGCATACTCCGAAGCAACTTAGTAACAACGCCCCCTAAAATCGGCACGACTGTTCTTGCCGAATTCTTCTCATTAGTGAAAGCTTGAGCCAGGAGATGTGCTACCTGCATATTTTGGTTATGCATCATGGCGTGCATCAGGCGCATCTCGCTAATCGTAACTGCACCGCCATGTTTGGCTTTAGGGAGGAGGGTTTTGGTGATTAGGTGGTGGAACATTTGGTGTACGGGGTTAGCGAATTTGGATGCCTTTTTACCCGATTGCCATGGCCCATTATCAGTGGTGTGCCCTCGCCAAAAAGCTTGATGATCGATATGATTCAAGGTGGTATATCCTCTCTTGAATTTCGGCCGGGTGAGCTGCGATGATTTATACAACTCCAAGTGTTTCGCAAATCGTGCAAGAGTCAGGTGATATGTGTGGTTTTGGTGGCGAAAATGGATACACTCCTGTTCACTATAATCTTCCTGATCTACATCCGAATCGAAACTCCAGGTAGCCATAAATTCTGCATATGGCTCATTGTAGGTCATTTCATTTAACTCAAACAACTGTTTCCATGCCCGGTGTGTGTAGTGACCCGAACTTTTCCATGTTTATATATATTAAATGAAATTTTTATTTACATGATTAAGTGTTTCCAACATTTTAAGCAATCAAACTTGTTAAGACTTGATTAATTGAAATAGGTTTCATATAGACAATTGACCACCCAAGTTGACCGGTGATTCATGAACGTTAAAACTTGTAAAAACTATATGATGTCATATATATGGATATATATATAGTTAACATGGTATTATGATAAGTAAACATATCATTAAGTATATTAACAATGAACTACATATGTAAAAACAAGATTACTAACTTAAGGATTTCAAAACGAGGCATATATGTAACGATTATCGTTGTAATGACATTCAATTGTATATATATCATATTAAGATATATTAATACATCATAATATCATGATAATGTAATAATTTAACATCTCTTTAGATATAATAAACAATGGGTTAACAACATTTAACAAGATCGTTAACCTAAAGGTTTCAAAACAACACTTACATGTAACGACTAACGATGACTTAACGACTCAGTTAAAATGTATATACATGGAGTGTTTTAATATGTATTCATACACTTTTGAAAGACTTCAATACACTTATCAAAGTACTTCTACTTAACAAAAATGCTTACAATTACATCCTCATTCATTTTCATCAACAATTCTACTCGTATGCACTCGTATTCGTACTCGTACAATACACAACTTCTAAATGTATTTACTATTGGTATATACACTCCAATGATCAGCTCTTAGTAGCCCTTGTGAGTCACCTAACACATGTGGGAACCATCATTTGGCAACTAGCATTAAATATCTCATAAAATTACAAAAATATTAGTAATCATTCATGACTTATTTACAAGTAAACAAAATTACACATCCTTTATATCTAATCCATATACCAACGACCAAAAACACCTACAAACACTTTCATTCTTCAATTTTCTTCATCTAATTGATCTCTCTCAAGTTCTATCTTCAAGTTCTAAGTGTTCTTCATAAATTCTATAAGTTCTAGTTTCATAAAATCAAGAATACTTCCAAGTTTGCTAGCTTACTTCCAATCTTGTAAAGTGATCATCCAACCTCAATAAATCTTTCTTATTTACAGTAAAATATCTTTCTAATACAAGGTAATACTCATATTCAAACTTTGATTCATTTTCTATAACTATAACAATCTTATTTCGAGTGGAAATCTTACTTGAACTTGTTTTCGTGTCATGATTCTGCTTCAAGAACTTTCAAGCAATCCAAGGATCCTTTGAAGCTAGATCTATTTTTCACATTTCCAGTAGATTTACCTACTAAAATTACGGTAGTAATGATGTTCATAACATCATTCGATTCATACATATAAAACTATCTTATTTGAAGATTTAAACTTGTAATCACTAGAACATAGTTTAGTTAATTCTAAACTTGTTCGCAAATAAAATTAATCCTTCTAACTTGACTTTTAAAATCAACTAAAAATATGTTCTATATCTATATGATATGCTAACTTAATGATTTAAAACCTGAAAACACGAAAAACACCGTAAAACCGGATATACGCCGTCGTAGTAACACCGCGGGCTGTTTTGGGTTAGTTAATTAAAAACTATGATAAACTTTTATTTAAAAGTTGTTCTTCTGGGAAAATTATTTTTCTTATGAACATTAAACTATATCCAAAAATCATGGTTAAACTCAAAGTGGAAGTATGTTTTCCAAAATGGTCATCTAGACGTCGTTCTTTCGACTGAAATGACTACCTTTACAAAAATGACTTGTAACCTGTATTTCCGACTATAAACTTATACTTTTTCTGTTTAGATTCATAAACTTAAATTCAATATGAAACCATAGCAACTTGAAACACTCAAAACGGATTTAAAGCGAAAAAGTTATGGGTAAAACAAGATTGGATAATTTTTCTTGTTGTAGCTACGTGAAAATTGGTAACAAATCTATATTAATCATATCCTAGCTAACTCATATTGTATTATATATGTATTCTAATATATTATGTAATATTGGGATACCATAGACACTAATACAATGTTTTGACATATCATATCGACACACACACACACACACACACACATATATATATATATATATATATATATATATATATATATATATATATATATATATATATATATATATATATATATATATATATATATATATATATATATATATATATATATTTCGGAACAACCATAGACACTCTATATGCAGTAATGTGAAAGTTAGCTATACAGGGTTGAGGTTGATTCCAAAATATTATATATACTTTGAGTTTTGATCTTGTGACGACCCGGAAATTTCCGACTAAATTTAAACTTTATCTTTATATTATTCTGACACGATAAGCAATGTTTGTTAAGTTAAACCTCAAGGATTTTAAACTATGTTTATACATTCATTTAAACCTCGACCAAATTCCAATGATTCACAAACCATTAAATGAACATATATGAATATGTATGTATATGTGTATATGTTATAAATTGAAAATGTCAACAAAGTATTTAAACGTATAATGCTTTATATGAACGTATTTGTTTCAATATGATTATCGACGAAATAAAAAAAATATATTAAATGATTGAATTATCAGAAACATTGAATTATGATTACAAGTCTCTGTTGAGAGGTCCACTATGATTTGAGAAAATCTATTCCTCTTAACGATATTCGAAATAATTTGTAAAGCTATTTATAAATAAAAATAAAAACTGTCATTTACGAAAGTTAGACAAAAGCTAGTGGAAAATTGGTTTCCATAATATTCTATTAATCTATTTTCAAACGTACAAAAACATTTTCAGTTTAAAAAGAACTGTATTATTAAAACGTATATAACTTTTATAAATATCTAGAATCACTTTTGACAACTCATTACTTAACCAGTATAATAAATATAACGATATTTATATTTTATTTCATTAAATATATATAACGATTTAAATTAATATTATATATATTTATACGCGTATTATACATACATAGTTTTTATACTTTTACTATGCTTTAACTTTACCTTTACTTTACTTTAACTTTAATAATTCATACTTTAATAATTCACTTTAATAATTCATACTTTAATAATTCACTTTAATAATTCATACTTTAATAATTCACTTTAATAATTCATACTTTAATAATTCACTTTAATAATTCACTTTAATAATTCATACTTTAATAATTCACTTTAATAATTTATACTTTAATAATTCACTTTAATAATTCACTTTAATAATTCAATAATCTATTATAAATAGAATTCAATAGGTTTCATTATTTCATAGAAACTTGAAAATATATTTCTCTAAACTCTCTCAATCGATTTACATATATATATATATATATATATATATATATATATATATATATATATATATATATATATATATATATATATATATATATATATATATATATATATATATATATATATATATATATATATATATATATATATATATATTTGCTCTGTATTATTTCAAGATATTATTAGTATACATAAAATATTACGACGGAGTGATGTCCGAGTGATTTCAAAATAGTTTTTTGAATGAGTCGAAGCTAAGGAAATTATGGGTTATAGCTATGGAGGTGATGGGTATGGTTCATGGGTATGCTCGTGAGGTCAATCTAGTGTTTATCATCTCCGTTGCGTCGACGTACTTTCCTGCAATATTGAATCTCAATATTGATACGTGAGCACTCATAACTTAACTTTTATATATCAATAGTGTATCCCTGACTAGTGCTCGAGTATATAGGATTATGCATGCTTGTACATTCGATATTGTCCTTAGATAGGTTTGTTGAATCCTGAATTAGATACATATGCTACTGAGATAGGGTATATGATATGCATGTCATTGGAAAGCTAGCAAAAAATTAAGAACTTTTCATTTAGATATCGAATGGTTTCGATGAACGTATTAGAAGTTATAGTCAACTGAATTTTAGTATTATTGTTAAAATAATTATTATTACTATCGTCGTTATTATTTTAATAGAAATATCATTTTTATTATAAAATATCATTATTACTATTATGTTAGTATTATCATTTTATTATAATACCATTTTTAGTAAATATAAATATTGTTATAGAATAATAATAATTATTATTACAAAATAATACAACTTTTACTTATTATTATTATGATCAATATTATTTTATCAAATAAATAGGGGATACAAAGATATTTTTCACCACGCGTAATATAATTACATTAATAATACTTACCACTATAGTTTTACGATATTAAGTGAACTTTATAAATTTTACTACTTAAGATATATAAAAGTATATATTATATATAAACGTTAATATAAATTTTTATTAATAAATGACTTTTATTATTATAAAATCTAATAAATATATTTAAATATATAAAACGACTATAGTTAAGTTATATAATAAACACGTATAAATTTTAGAAGTCATTTTGGGTCAAGTTGACTTTTGTTGACTTTTGCATATTAGTCTCGAGCATTAGGATTGTGGTACACTATGACTTGACCAAAAATTGTTAGACAAATATTGACCAACATATAAATATATATAATTAATATAGGTTCGTGAATCCGAGGCCAACCTTGCACTTGTTAAATGACGTTATATGTATTTTTACTACGAAATACAGTATGGTGAGTTTTCATAGCTCCCTTTTTAAATGCTTTTGCATTATATATTTTTGGGCTGAGAATACATGCATATTTTATAACTGTTTTACGAAATAGGCACAAGTACTAAAACTAATTCTACGTAGGTTTAAACCAGAAATATCCCCTTAGCTTGGTAACTATAACTACTGGTGTATGACTGGTAGGCGCGAATCCTAAAGATAGATCTATTGGGCCTGACAAACCCCATCCTGACTATGGGATGCTTTAGTACTTCGAGGTTTATATAACACACCTGATTCGGTGTACTTTCAGAGGGTAAAACATGAACGTTAAGGCTTGTTACCGAGTGCCTACAACTTATAGAATACTTTTATACACTTGTGAGTGTACGGATATTTATAGAAACTGAAATCTTGTGGTCTATTACTATTACGGAAATGATGGATTATGATAAACTAATGAACTCACCAACCTTTTGGTTGACACTTTAAAGCATGTTTATTCTCAGGTATTAAAGAAATCTTCCGCTGTGCATTAGCTCATTTTAAGGATATTACTTGGAGTCATTCAAGACATACTTTGAAAGATGTTGCATTCGAGTCGTTGATCATCAAGATTAATATTAAGTCAATTATAGTTGGATGTAATATGAAATGGTATGCATGCCGTCAATTTTTGATGTAAAGAAAGTTTGTCTTTTAAAAACGAATGCAATGTTTGTCAAACGTATCATATAGAGGTCAAATACCTCGCGATGTAATCAACTATTGTGAATCGTTTATAATGTATATGAACGGGTCCTTTCAGCTGGTATCAGAGCGGTGGTCTTAGCGAACAAGGTCTGCATTAGTGTGTCTAACTGATAGTCGTTAGGATGCATTAGTGAGCCTGGACTTCGACCGTGTCTGCATGTCAAAAGTTTTGCTTATCATTTTTGTCGGAATTGCCTGCTTATCATTCTTAGTCTAGACACGTCTTACTGCATTGATTGGATAAATAGTGTATAGACAAAATACATATCTTAGCGTATCTGCTAATCCATATCTTAGCGTATCTGTTACTGTAAACTTTGCCTGACATATCACGTAAATTCCTCCGTAATCTACGAAATCTTTTGCGCTATATATATAGATATTCTATGTAATTAGAATACCACCCGATATCCGAAAAATCATTTCATATCGAAAAATCCTTTATTCAATCGAATGAAATGGAATTCGTCATTAGTTCAAGTCCCTCGAATTCCGATATGAAATCCCACTCAAGCTCCGAAAGCAGTGTGACCGGAATGGATCAACCAATTAGCCATCATCTATTCTAGATGAATTGGGGATAGGTTCGTAGCCTCCTCAATAATTGGAGACAAGAAGAAGGTGAT
Organism: Rutidosis leptorrhynchoides; assembly: GCF_046630445.1. Classification (NCBI taxonomy): domain Eukaryota; kingdom Viridiplantae; phylum Streptophyta; class Magnoliopsida; order Asterales; family Asteraceae; genus Rutidosis; species Rutidosis leptorrhynchoides. Next base: position 353,907,290 of record NC_092339.1, read on the forward strand.
CCCTTCCATCCACCACATTGCCCTCTTGGCGATGAACCTGAAGCACTTACCGAAAAACCGGTCCGAAACACCATTTTCTCTCTCATTTCCAGAGTATCTCGTCACGATTATATACTACATTAAATTCTAGATTTTATTTATCCGCTCGTTCGAATCGACAATCACCCCGGTGTAATAGAAGAAGTCAACGAGCTTCGCGCTCGAGTAGTGGCTTTAGAGAATATGGTGCAAGGGTTACAAACACCAACAAATAACGAAGTATTAATTCATAATTTCAATTTTATTGAATAAATACTCCGTAAAAGTTATGTAATTTCTAAAGTCTTTAGGGATTATTCAGTTCTAGTTTCAACCGTAAATCAAATGAGTTTAATTTAATATTAACTCATTAAATCTATGTTACATCTGAAGAAAATATGCACATATATATTTTCATAAAGACTGTAATAATATTCTGTTGTACAAAATATTAATTGTGAAATTTTTTTTAACGGGTAGGTAATACCCGAGAGATATATAAATTCAAAATTAATATATTACATTTTTCGAATCTGATTAAGCAAATCATCAACTATACTCCCAAAATCTCACAAGAATATACATTCTTGTATAGTAATCAAAACAACCATTCTCACCCAAATTTGATTACGCATTCTGATTTTGACAAATCAAAATCAAAGTCATGATTTAACAGAAGACATCACTCTTAGATTCCTACATCTTTCAAAGCTATACTTTGGCTTCAAAACTGTGTTAGAACATCATATGTATATTAATGATTACAAACTGTGTTCAAACTCTCTGAAGTTTTCGAAGACACTTCAAACAATGAACAATCGAGATGATAATCCAACCACATATTACCCACATTTATGTACCTAAAAAGCTCTCGAAGCCAAAGTCATAGTTCGACGCGTATCCGTGTCAGACCCTTTGGCATTTATTAGCTAAAATGACTTTTCAATTCCTTTTCAAAGTAGACAGTTTTGTCACAGCTCCAGCAAGTCAACTTCGACTTTTCAGTCGGGCTAGTCTTATTATAACCTCGATAGATACGTTGCCCTTTCATCATCGTTACTGGGGACCTTTCAAATCTCGCCACCTTAGCAATAAACTTACCAACAACTTCAATTATCTTTGACTTTTCGAAAAATCATTATATTTATTGAAATCACATCATTTACTCATTCGCATCTTGTAACGAGAATTGTCATACGAATCATCGGAAAACAGTAACCAGTATTTTGAAATCTCGCAGCATGTCTACGCCAACAGTTATATGTGTACGTAAAACGTCTATCTCCTGGACTTACATACTTTGAATGTGAAGTTCTGAAAAATATTTTGAACTGCAAACTAGTTCTTGAAATGCTGACGAAGCATCAAAAACTGTAAACGAGCTTAACAGTAAAAAGGTTTGATGACAAAGAATAGTAAGGTGGTAAAGCTGAGAAAAAGAGAAGGTTTGGAACTGGAAAACGGATTGAACAGACTATGAAGGAGGCTGTGGACAAATCACAAAGACTAAATCTGCCTTAAAAGAATCCAAATGATTCAGTGCCTGCTAAAGTCATTAACGAATACCTTACTCTTTATCTGAAGTCATTTATCTCTTTGCGCTATCAGTGTTACATCATATAAGAAACTATTAGTTTCTATATTCTATAAACTTTCGAGTTTAAATTATGAATGTTTTGAAGTAGTGTTAGGAACTGAAGAATGAGTTAGTATAATATAATGACACTTGATCAACGTGATTATATTACAGTAAGTCATGCTGAGTTTCTAATGGGACATGACGATTCACAGACCATGCCGTCATCATGTTCCATGTTACAAGACTCTTGTATTCTATTTAATCTCTAAAAATATCAAGAATATATTTTCTTGATGATTCGGTCTTTTCAGGGTATTCTGGTAAATTAATAATCAAGATCGTGCCATTACCATTTCCTTCTTAGAACATTAACTATGTTCATTCTGAAATTCATATCTGCGAATACTGGACCATTACAAACGTTGCTTAATCGCAAGAAGAAGAAACGAAAGGACAAAACTCCAAAATAGAAATTGGAGTATAAATCGTAGCAAATAGAAGGGAGCATTAACCGTGGATGTCAATGATTATAGAAGACAAAAGCAGGGGCTTTGAAATATAAGGGAAGATATAAAACCCAACAACCACCCAAAAATTATAAACCGTATATATCGATGCATATAGCAATATAAAGACACGGAAGAACTAAAAACACTATAAAACCGAGAGTATAGTAGAAGTAAATAGATTCTTCCGGAGGCAGATGAAAAAGAAGAACGACAGATATGAAAGTGAGGAGTATATCGAGAATCAGTACTGGATGAAGCATATTGACAAATACTTTAAAATATGAGTTGAGGGAGAGAGAATAGAAGGAGTGAGTTGTAAGAAAACGAAGGAGGTGGATTTATAATGAAATACTCGACAGAGAAACCAAGATGGATTATCGTATTAATTCGAAGAGAATCATAATCTCCTTAATCACCGAAGCATCAAATCCAACATAGATTACAAAGATTTTCTTTAAATTCGGAGATCAATTGTGATGATGTCAAAAGATATGACGAATCACTATAATCTTATTTCCTTCATTTACGATAACTTCCCTCATACGCTTCGAGTAATCGAATTATTTTATCCATACTTCTTAGACATGATAAAACTTCATAATCGTTACGTCATAATAACATTCTCATTGTTAGCCATAACGACCTCTATCAAATTTCGGGGACGAAATTTCTTTAACGGGTAGGTACTGTGACGACCCGGAAATTTCCGACTAAATTTAAACTTTATCTTTATATTATTCTGACACGATAAGCAATGTTTGTTAAGTTAAACCTCAAGGATTTTAAACTATGTTTATATATTCATTTAAACCTCGACTAAATTCCAATGATTCACAAACCATTAAATGAACATATATGAATATGTATGTATATGTGTATATGTTATAAATTGAAAATGTCAACAAAGTATTTAAACGTATAATGCTTTATATGAACGTATTTGTTTCAATATGATTATCGACGAAATAAAAAAAAATATATTAAATGATTGAATTATCAGAAACATTGAATTATGATTACAAGTCTCTGTTGAGAGGTGCACTATGATTTTAGAAAATCTATTCCTCTTAACGATATTCGAAATAATTTGTAAAGCTATTTATAAATAAAAATAAAAAGTGTCATTTACGAAAGTTAGACAAAAGCTAGTGGAAAATTGGTTTCCATAATATTCTATTAATCTATTTTCAAACGTACAAAAACATTTTTAGTTTAAAAAGAACTTTATTATTAAAACGTATATAACTTTTATAAATATCTAGAATCACTTTTGACAACTCATTACTTAACCAGTATAATAAATATAACGATATTTATATTTTATTTCATTAAATATATATAACGATTTAAATTAATATTATATATATTTATACGCGTATTATATATACATAGTTTTTATACTTTTACTATGCTTTAAATTTACCTTTACTTTACTTTAACTTTAATAATTCACTTTAATAATTCATACTTTACTAATTCACTTTAATAATTCATACTTTAATAATTCACTTTAATAATTCATACTTTAATAATTCACTTTAATAATTCATACTTTAATAATTCACTTTAATAATTCATACTTTAATAATTCACTTTAATAATTCATACTTTAATAATTCACTTTAATAATTTATACTTTAATAATTCACTTTAATAATTAATACTTTAATAATTCACTTTAATAATTTAAAAATCTATTATAAATAGAATTCAATAGGTTTCATTATTTCATAGAAACTTGAAAATATATTTCTCTAAACTCTCTCAATCGATTTACATATATATATATATATATATATATATATATATATATATATATATATATATATATATATATATATATATATATATATTTGCTCTGTATTATTTCAAGATATTATTAGTATACATAAAATATTACGACGGAGTGATGTCCGAGTGATTTCAAAATAGTTTTTTGAATGAGTCGAAGCTAAGGAAATTATGGGTTATAGCTATGGAGGTGATGGGTATGGTTCATGGGTATGCTCGTGAGGTCAATCTAGTGTTTATCATCTCCGTTGCGTCTACGTACTTTCCTGCAATATTGAATCTCAATATTGATACGTGAGCACTCATAACTTAACTTTTATATATGAATAGTGTATCCCTGACTAGTGCTCGAGTATATAGGATTATGCATGCTTGTACATTCGATATTGTCCTTAGATAGGTTTGTTGAATCCTGAATTAGATACATATGCTACTGAGATAGTGTATATGATATGCATGTCATTGGAAAGCTAGCGAAAAATTAAGAACTTTTCATTTAGATATCGAATGGTTTCGATGAACGGATTAGAAGTTATAGTCAACTGAATTTTAGTATTATTGTTAAAATGATTATTATTACTATCGTCGTTATTATTTTAATAGAAATATCATTGTTATTATAAAATATCATTATTACTATTATGTTAGTATTATCATTTTATCATAATACCATTTTTAGTAAATATAAATATTGTTATAGAATAATAATAATTATTATTACAAAATAATACAACTTTTACTTATTATTATTATGATCAATATTATTTTATCAAATAAATAGGGGATACAAAGATATTTTTCACCACGCGTAATATAATTACATTAATAATACTTACCACTATAGTTTTACGATATTAAGTGAACTTTATAAATTTTACTACTTAAGATATATAAAAGTATATATTATATATAAACGTTAATATAAATTTTTATTAATAAATGACTTTTATTATTATAAAATCTAATAAATATATTTAAATATATAAAACGACTATAGTTAAGTTATATAATAAACACGTATAAATTTTAGAAGTCATTTTGGGTCAAGTTGACTTTTGTTGACTTTTGCATATTAGTCTCGAGCATTAGGATTGTGGTACACTATGACTTGACCAAAAATTGTTAGACAAATATTGACCAACATATAAATATATATAATTAATATAGGTTCGTGAATCCGAGGCTAACCTTGCACTTGTTAAATGACGTTATATGTATTTTTACTACGAAATACAGTATGGTGAGTTTTCATAGCTCCCTTTTTAAATGCTTTTGCATTATATATTTTTGGGCTGAGAATACATGCATATTTTATAACTGTTTTACGAAATAGGCACAAGTACTAAAACTAATTCTACGTGAGTTTAAACCAAAAATATCCCCTTAGCTTGGTAACTATAACTACTGGTGTATGACTGGTAGGCGCGAATCCTAAAGATAGATCTATTGGGCCTGACAAACCCCATCCTGACTATGGGATGCTTTAGTACTTCGAGGTTTATATAACACACCTGATTCGGTGTACTTTCAGAGGGTAAAACATGAACGTTAAGGCTTGTTACCGAGTGCCTACAACTTATAGAATACTTTTATACACTTGAGAGTGTACGGATATTTATAGAAACTGAAATCTTGTGGTCTATTACTATTACGGAAATGATGGATTATGATAAACTAATGAACTCACCAACCTTTTGGTTGACACTTTAAAGCATGTTTATTCTCAGGTATTAAAGAAATCTTCCGCTGTGCATTAGCTCATTTTAAGGATATTACTTGGAGTCATTCAAGATGTACTTTGAAAGACGTTGCATTCGAGTCGTTGAGTTCATCAAGATTAATATTAAGTCAATTATAGTTGGATGTAATATGAAATGGTATGCATGCCGTCAATTTTTGATGTAAAGAAAGTTTGTCTTTTAAAAACGAATGCAATGTTTGTAAAACGTATCATATAGAGGTCAAATACCTCGCGATGTAATCAACTATTGTGAATCGTTTATAATGTATATGAATGGGTCCTTTCAGATCTAGCCTGAGGCTTGTATACACGAGGTCGTGGATTGATTCAAGATAATACATATTGCTTTATTTTCTGTACATCTAACTGTAGACAACTAGTTGTAGGTTACTAACGAGGACAGCTGACTTAATAAACTTAAAACAGCAAAACGTATTAAAAATGTTGTAAATATATTTTGAACATACTTTGATATATATGTATGTATTTGTTATAGGTTCGTGAATCGATCAGTGGCCAAGTCTTACTTCCCGACGAAGTAAAAATCTGTGAAAGTAAGTTATAGTCCCACTTTTAAAATCTAATATTTTGGAATGAGAATACATGCAGTTTTATAAATGTTTTACAAAATAGACACAAGTAAATGAAACTACATTCTATGGCTGGATTATTAAACCGAATATGCCCCTTTTTAGTCTGGTAATCTAAGAATTAGGGAACAGACACCCTAATTGACGCGAATCCTAAAGATAAATCTATTGGGCCCAACGAGCCCCATCCAAAGTACCGGATGCTTTAGTACTTCGAATTCATCATGTCCGAAGGGAGTCCCGGAATGATAGGGGATATTCTATATGCATCTTGTTAAGGTCGGTTACCAGGTGTTCACCATATGAATGATTTTTATCTCTATGTATGGGATGTATATTGAAATATAAAATCTTGTGGTCTATTATTACGATTTGATAAATATAGGTTAAACCTATAACTCACCAACATTTTTGTTGACGTTTAAAGCATGTTTATTCTCAGCTGATTAATAAGAGCTTCCGCTGTTGTATGCTATTATATGGACAAGATTTGGTGTCAGCATGCTTGTATAATATTGTTTAAAACTGCATTCGAGATTCATTTTGTTGTAACATATTAATATTTGTAAACCAATATGTATTGGTAGTGTGTAAGTGTGATATTTGTTAGATTATCATTTCTGGATAATCTAAGTGGTGTCTTGTTAACCTTGTCGATAAAATAAAGGTTATGGTTTGTTTTAAAAACGAATGCAGTCTTTGAAAAATGTCTCATATAGAGGTCAAAACCTCGCAACGAAATCAATTAATATGGAACGTTTATAATTAATATGAACGGGACATTTCAGTTGGTATCCGAGCGTTGGTCTTAGAGAATCAGAAATTTTGCATTAGTGTGTCTTACCGAGTTTGTTAGGATGCATTAGTGAGTCTGGACTTCGACCGTGTTTTTCTTCAAAAAAACGATTGTTTAACTTTTTTGTTGGAAACTATATATTATTAACATGTAAATATTATGTGATATATTAATCTCTTAACGTGTCTGATATTGTGTGATAGATGTCTACCTCTAGTACAAATCCCATCGACTCACCTAATAATAATGAAGAGTCGAATATACTTTGGGTAGATTCACAAATTCCCGAAGAGGAACTGGAAGAAGAGGAACCGGAAGAAGAGGAACTGGAAGAGGAGGAACCGGAAGAAGAGGAACCGGAAGAGGAGGAACCGGAAGAGGAAGAACCGAAAGAAGAAGAGGTTCCGGAGGAAGAAATATTGATACCTAGAGTAAATCGGTTAAATAAAAGAAAATCCTCAACCAACGGACCAAAATCAATAATGGTCAATGGTGTTTTCGCCGAGGAAGCAAAATATTGGGAAGATTACCAATTTTCTGATGAATCGGATCCCGATGAGGATTCCGATGATGTTATAGAAATTACCTCGACCCAATTTAATAAAGCAAAATAAAATAATAAGGGAAAAGGTATAAAAATAGAGAAACCTGATTCCAACCCCGATGAACTTTATTTGTATCGGCAACGTCCGTATTTCCTAAAATGTAACAATAACCCGGGAACCTCTAAACCACCAGGTTTTTCTAAACCATTGTGGAAAAAGACACCTCGTATTAGGGGAGCATCATATATCCCTAGGAAATTAGCAAAACGAACCAAGTCCGAAGAAGAAGAAACGAGTGAGTCGGATTAAAGAGTTGTAATCATGCTGTGTAATATATGTAATATAGTGTGCTTGTGCTTTTTTGATAAATGTAAAATTGCTTGTATTGTTTGTTAATTATCTTTTATGAATCTAATCCTCGTCTATTTTTACAGTATAAAAACATAAAATAAACGTTAAGGGTAAACAACCGAATATTTTAGAAGACCAACCAGAGGATATGATTGATGAAATCTTGTCTAGAGTCGGTCAGAATTCATCAGCACAATTAGTTATGGCGAAATTAACTTGTCAAACATTTGAAAGACTTTCCAGAAATGCCTTAGTTTATAAAAGGCTTTCCTTTGATAGGTGGGGTATATCACATTGGGGAGACCGTAAGTTATGCCGTGTTTTCTTTAAAACGTTAAATGCGGGGAACCCAAATGCAATTTTTCGCTACGGGTTAAGAACCTATTTTGACTCAACATATCCCAACATAGGATTTCGTGAATTAGAAAGAGCTTCTAACATGCAACATAAAAAAGCATGTTATGCTTACGGGTTAGTGATGTTCGCTTCTCACCAAAGTGAGAAAAAGAACATCGGATTACAACTATTAAATGAAACATTACCACAAGTGACTGACTCAGTACTTGGGGTAAGAAACAAGGTTTTTAGATTGCTACTTGGCTGTTGGACATTACGAAACCCTCGTCCTTTTGACGACATTGCAACATGCTGTCTAGCCAATGGTCATAATGGTTACTTTTCACAAGATCAAGGATGGGAAGTCGTTTTAGTAAAACCAGAATGCATGACCTGTTTCTGGACTTATGAATTACGTGTCTTTATTGCCTTTGCTGAACAACTTGCGTATTAATTAGAATTACCTTTATAGCTGCGGTGTAGCAAGTTATTATGTGCTATATTTCATCCTATATGTATAATAGTGGTATTGTATGTTTGTAAAATATTGTATAAAAGTTTGAATGCGAAATATTATTGTAATAAGTTTTTCATATAGAATTGTAGTAGTTGAATTGTATAATAGCTACTAAGTATGAACTTAACGGGTAGGTACTACCCGAATTAAAACTATAAAATGCTAATATGAAGAAAAAGCTTTTATAAATAAGTTCATATTATGCTACGAAATACTATTGACTACTCTTAAATTCTATATGATTAACTCAATTCTTTTGGGATATTTTTGAAGGAAATGGCACCGGCGACTCGTCAGAATTTGAACATGAGCGAAGAAGACTTCCGTGTTTTCCTTGCAGCAAACATAGCCGCAGTACAGGCTACGATGCAAAATAACAATAACTCTGGATCTAGCAGTGGAACTAATTCCACAAGAAATCGTGTAGGATGCTCCTACAAAGAATTCACTGCCTGCAAACCTTTGGAATTTGATGGAACCGAAGGACCAATTGGATTGAAACGGTGGACCGAGAAGGTCGAATCGGTGTTTGCCATAAGTAAGTGTACTGAAGAGGATAAAGTTAAGTACGCTATGCATACCTTCACATGTACTGCGTTAACGTGGTGGAACACCTATCTTGAACAGGTAGGACAAAATGTTGCTTACGCACTACCGTGGTCAGCATTCAAGCAATTGATGAACGAGCAGTACCGTCCTAGAAACGAAGTCAATAAGCTCAAGGTAGAACTTAGAGATTTACGAACACAAGGATTTGACATTACCACATATGAACGACGATTCATAGAGTTGTGCCTATTGCGTCTGGGAGCGTTCGAAGATGAAGAAGAGAAGATCGACGCGTTTGTAAAAAGGTTACCAGTAAGGATTCAAGAAGATGTGAGTTCACATGAGCCCGCTTCCATACAGAAGGCAAGTCGAATGGCTCATAAACTCATAAATCAGATTGAGGGGAGAATTAAAGAACAGGCGGCCGAAGAAGTCAACACAAAACAACTCAAGAGGAAGTGGGAGGAAAACGGTGACAAGAGTCACCAGTACAACAACAATAACAATTACAACCACAACCGCAACAACAATCGCAACAATAACCACAATCCTAACAATAACTACAACAAACGTCCCAACAACAACAACAACAACTACAACAACCGTTTCAACAACAATAACAATCCCAACAACAACCTCAATAACAACAAACAACAGAAACAACCATGCTTCAGGTGTGCAGAGCACCATCCGAATGTGTTTTGCACAACAATTTGCACCAAGTGTAAGAGAAGTGGTCATGGCGCGACAAAATGTGAGATTTACGGACCAAAGAACAACAAAAATAAAGAAACAAATAAGGTCGGAACAAATAATGCCGACGTAGTTTGTTATAAATGTGGAAAACCGGGCCACATTATTAGAAATTGCCCAAACCAAGGGAATACTAATGGGCAAGGCCGTGGAAGAGTTTTCAATATTAATACGGCAGAAGCGCAGGAAGACCCGGAGCTTGTTACGGGTACGTTTCTTATTGACAATACATCTTCTTATGTTTTATTTAATTCGGGTGCGGATAGAAGCTATATGAGTAGAGATTTTTGTGCTAAATTAAGTTGCCCATTGACGCCTTTAGATAGTAAATTTTTACTCGAATTAGCAAACGGTAAATTAATTTCAGCAGATAATATATGTCGGGATAGAGAAATTAAACTAGGGGATGAAACATTTAAAATTGATTTAATACCAGTAGAGTTAGGGAGTTTTGATGTAATAATTGGCATGGACTGGTTGAAAAAGGTAAGAGCAGAGGTCGTTTGTTACAAAAATGTGATTCGCATTATGCGTGAAAAGGGAAAACCTTTAATGGTGTACGGAGAAAAGAACAATGCGAAATTAAATCTTATTAGTAGTTTGAAGGCGTAAAAACGAATAAGAAAAGGTTGTTACATCATTCTAGTACACATCAAGGAAGTTAAACCTGAAGAAAAGAACATCAGTGATGTTCCCGTTGCAAAAGAATTTCCCGATGTATTTCTGAAAGAATTACCGGGATTACCCCCACATCGATCCGTTGAATTTCAAATAAATCTTGTACCAGGAGCTGCACCAATAGCTCGTGCTCCATACAGACTCACACCCAGTGAAATGAAAGAATTACAAAGTCAGTTATAAGAACTTTTAGAGCGTGGTTTCATTCGACCAAGTACATCACCATGGGGAGCTCCTGTTTTGTTTGTCAAGAAGAAGGATGGTACATTTAGGTTGTATATTGACTACCGAGAGTTGAACAAACTTACCATCAAGAACCGCTACCCACTACCGAGAATCGATGACTTATTTGATCAACTACAAGGCTCGTCAGTTTATTCGAAGATTGATTTACGTTCTGGGTATCATCAAATGTGGGAGAAGGAGGATGATATTCCAAAGACTGCTTTTAGGACGCGTTACGGTTATTACGAGTTTATGGTTATGTCGTTTGGGTTGACTAACGCACCAGCTGTGTTCATGGACCTCATGAACCGAGTGTGTGGACCATACCTTGACAAGTTTGTCATTGTTTTCATCGATGACATACTTATTTACTCAAAGAATGACCAAGAGCATGAAGAACATTTGAGAAAAGTGCTAGATTTGTTAAGGAAGGAAAAACTATACGCTAAGTTTTCAAAGAGTGCATTTTGGTTGGAAAAAGTTCAATTTCTTGGTCACATAGTGAACAAAGACGGTATTCAGGTGGATCCAGCAAAGATTGAAACCTTTGAAAAGTGGAAAACTCCGAAAACTCCGAAGCATATATGCCAATTTTTAGGACTGGCTGGTTACTACAGAAGGTTCATCCAAGACTTTTCCAGAATAGCAAAACCCTTGACTGCATTAACGCATAAAGGGAAGAAATTTGAATGGAAAGATGAACAAGAAAAAGCGTTTCAATTGTTAAAGAAAAAGTTAACTACAGCACCTATATTGTCATTACCTGAAGGGAATGATGATTTTGTGATATATTGTGACGCCTCAAAGCAAGGTCACGGTTGTGTATTAATGCAACGAACAAAAGTAATTGCTTATGCGTCTAGACAATTGAAGATTCATGAGCAGAATTATACGACGCATGATTTGGAATTAGGCGCGGTTGTTTTTGCATTAAAGACTTGGAGGCACTACTTATATGGGGTCAAAAGTATTATATATACCGACCACAAAAGTCTTCAACACATATTTAATCAGAAACAACTGAACATGAGGCAGCGCAGGTGGATTGAATTGTTGAATGATTACGACTTTGAGATTCGTTATCACCTGGGGAAGGCAAATGTGGTAGCCGACGCCTTGAGCAGAAAGGACAGAGAACCCATTCGAGTAAAAGCTATGAATATAATGATTCACAATAACCTTACTACTCAAATAAAGGAGGCGCAATAAGGAGTTTTAAAAGAAGGAAATTTAAAGGATGAAATACCCAAAGGATCGGAGAAGCATCTTAATATTCGGTAAGACGGAACTCGGTATAGGGTTGAAAGAATTTGGGTACCAAAATTTGGAGATATGAGAGAAATGGTACTTAGAGAAGCTCATAAAACCAGATACTCAATACATCCTGGAATGGGGAAGATGTACAAGGATCTCAAGAAACATTTTTGGTGGCTGGGTATGAAAGCCGATGTTGCTAAATATGTAGGTGAATGTTTGACGTGTTCTAAGGTCAAAGCTGAGCATCAGAAACCATCAGGTCTACTTCAACAACCTGAAATCCCGGAATGGAAATGGGAAAACATTACCATGGATTTCATCACTAAATTGCCAAGGACTGCAAGTAGTTTTGATACTATTTGGGTAATAGTTGATCGTCTCACCAAATCAGCACACTTCCTGCCAATAAGAGAAGATGGCAAGATGGAGAAGTTAGCACGACTGTATTTGAAGGAAGTCGTCTCCAGACATGGAATACCAATCTCTATTATCTCTGATAGGGATGAAAGATTTATTTCAAGATTTTGGCAGACATTACAGCAAGCATTAGGAACTCGTCTAGACATGAGTACTGCCTATCATCCACAAACTGATGGGCAGAGCGAAAGGATGATACAAATGCTTAAAGACATGCAACGAGCATGTGTTATTGATTTCGGAAACAGTGGGATCGACATCTACCGTTAGCAGAATTTTCCTACAACAACAGCTACCATTCAAGCATTGAGATGGCACTGTTTGAAGCACTTTATGGTAGAAAGTGTAGGTCTCCGATTTTTTGGAGTGAAGTGGGGGATAGACAGATTACATGTCCGGAGATAATACAAGAAACTACAGAGAAGATTATCCAAATTCAACAACGGTTGAAAACTGCCCAAAGTCGACAAAAGAGCTACGCTGACATTAAAAGAAAAGATATTGAATTTGAAATTGGAGAGATGGTCATGCTTAAAGTTGCACCTTGGAAAGGCGTTGTTCGATTTGGTGAAAGAGGGAAATTAAATCCAAGGTATATTGGACCATTCAAGATTATTGATCGTGTCGGACTAGTAGCTTACCGACTTGAGTTACCTCAACAACTCGCAGCTGTACATAACACTTTTCACGTCTCGAATTTGAAAAAATGTTTTGCTAAAGAAGATCTCACTATTCCGTTAGACGAAATCCAAATCAATGAAAAACTTCCATTCATCGAAGAACCCGTCGAAATAATGGACCGTGAGGTTAAAAGACTTAAGCGAAACAAGATACCAATTGTTAAGGTTCGATGCAATGCTCATAGAGGACCCGAGTTCACCTGGGAACGAGAAGATCTGATGAAGAAGAAATACCCGCACTTATTTCTAGAAGATACGTCAACACCTCCAACTGCTTAAAGTTTCGGGACGAAATTTATTTAACGGGTAGGTACTGTAGTGACCCGAACTTTTCCATGTTTATATATATTAAATGAAATTGTTATTTACATGATTACGTGTTTCCAACATGTTAAGGAATCAAACTTGTTAAGACTTGATTAATTGAAATAGGTTTCATATAGACAATTGACCACCCAAGTTGACCGGTGATTCACGAACGTTAAAACTTGTAAAAACTATATGATGTCATATATATATATATACATTATGATAAGTAAACATATCATTAAGTATATTAACAATGAACAACATATGTAAAAACAAGATTACTAACTTAAGGATTTCGAAACGAGGCATATATGTAACGATTATCGTTGTAACGACATTTAATTGTATATATATATCATATTAAGATATATTAATACATCATAATATCATGATAATGTAATAATTTAACATCTCTTTAGATATAATAAACAATGGGTTAACAACATTTAACAAGATCGTTAACCTAAAGGTTTCAAAACAACACTTACATGTAACGACTAACGATGACTTAACGACTCAGTTAAAATGTATATACATGTAGTGTTTTAATATGTATTCATACACTTTTGAAAGACTTAAAGACACTTATCAAAGTACTTCCACTTAACAAAAATGCTTACAATTACATCCTCATTCATTTTCATCAACAATTCTACTCGTATGCACTCGTATTCGTACTCGTCAATACACAGCTTCGAAATGTATTTACTATTGGTATATACACTCCAATGATCAGCTATTAGCAGCCCTTGTGAGTCACCTAACACATGTGGGAACCATCATTTGGCAACTAGCATGAAATATCTCATAAAATTACAAAAATATTAGTAATCATTCATGACTTATTTACAAGTAAACAAAATTACACATCCTTTATATCTAATCCATATACCAACGACCAAAAACACCTACAAACACTTTCATTCTTCAATTTTCTTCATCTAATTGATCTCTCTCAAGTTTTATCTTCAAGTTCTAAGTGTTCTTCATAAATTCTATAAGTTCTAGTTTCATAAAATCAAGAATACTTCCAAGTTTGCTAGCTTACTTCCAATCTTGTAAAGTGATCATCCAACCTCAAGAAATCTTTCATATTTACAGTAAGATATCTTTCTAATATAAGTTAATACTCATATTCAAACTTTGATTCAATTTCTATAACTATAATAATCTTATTTCAAGTGGAAATCTTACTTGAACTTGTTTTCGTGTCATGATTCTGCTTCAAGAACTTTCAAGCCATCCAAGGATCCTTTGAAGCTAGATCTATTTTTTTCATTTCCAGTAGATTTAGCTACTAAAATTAAGGTAGTAATAATGTTCATAACATCATTTGATTAATACATATAAAACTATCTTATTCGAAGATTTAAACTTGTAATCACTAGAACATAGTTTAGTTAATTCTAAACTTGTTCGCAAATAAAGTTAATCCTTCTAACTTGACTTTTAAAATCAACTAGACACATGTTCTATATCTATATGATATGCTAACTTAATGATTTAAAACCTGGAAACATGAAAAACAACGTAAAACTGGATATACGCCGTCGTAGTAACACCGCAGGCTGTTTTGGGTTAGTTAATTAAAAACTATGATAAACTTTGATTTAAAAGTTGTTCTTATGGGAAAATAATTTTTCTTATGAATATGAAACTATATCCAAAAATCATGGTTAAACTGAAAGTGGAAGTATGTTTTCCAGAATGGTCATCTAGACGTCGTTCTTTCGACTGAAATGACTACCTTTACAAAAACGACTTGTAACCTGTATTTCCAACTATAAACTTATACTTTTTCTATTTAGATTCATAAACTTAAGTTCAATATGAAACCATAGCAACTTGAAACACTCAAAACGGATTTAAAACGAAGAAGTTATGGGTAAAACAAGATTGGATAATTTTTCTTGTTGTAGCTATGTGAAAATTGGTAACAAATCTATATTTATCATATCCTAATTAACTCATATTGTATTATATATGTATTCTAATATATTATGTAATCTTGGGATACCATAGACACGAATACAATGTTTTGACATATCATATGGACCCACCTATATATATGTATATATATATATATATATATATATATATATATATATATATATATATATATATATATATATATATATATATATATATATATATATATATATATATATATTTCGGAACAACCATAGACACTCTATATGCAGTAATGTTGAAGTTAGCTATACAGGGTTGAGGTTGATTCTAAAATATAATATATATACTTTGAGTTGTGATCTAGCCTGAGGCTTGTATACACGAGGTCGTGGATTGATTCAAGATAATACATATTGCTTTATTTTCTGTACATCTAACTGTGGACAACTAGTTGTAGGTTACTAACGAGGACAACTGACTTAATAAAATTAAAACAGCAAAACGTATTAAAAATGTTGTAAATATATTTTGAACATACTTTGATATATATGTACATATTTGTTATAGGTTCGTGAATCGACCAGTGGCCAAGTCTTACTTCCCGACGAAGTAAGAATCTGTGAAAGTGAGTTATAGTCCCACTTTTAAAATCTAATATTTTGGGATGAGAATACATGCAGTTTTATAAATGTTTTACAAAATAGACCCAAGTAAATGAAAATACATTCTATGGCTGAATTATTAAATCGAATATGCCCCTTTTTAGTCTGGTAATCTAAGAATTAGGGAACAGACACCCTAATTGATGCGAATCCTAAAGATAGATCTATTGGGCCCAACGAGCCCCATCCAAAGTACCGGATGCTTTAGTACTTCGAATTCATCATGTCCGAAGGGAGTCCCGGAATGATAGGGGATATTCTATATGCTTCTTGTTAAAGTTGGTTACCAAGTGTTCACCATATGAATGATTTTTATCTCTATGTATGGGATGTATATTGAAATATGAAATCTTGTGGTCTATTATTACGATTTGATAAATATAGGTTAAACCTATAACTCACCAACATTTTTGTTGACGTTTAAAGCATGTTTATTCTCAGGTGATTATTAAGAGCTTCCACTGTTGCATGCTATTATATAGACAAGATTTGGTGTCAGCATGCTTGTATAATATTGTTTAAAACTGCATTCGAGATTTATTTTGTCGTAACATATTAATATTTGTAAACCAATATGTATTGATAGTGTGTAAGTGTGATATTTGTTAGATTATCATTTATGGATAATCTAAGTGGTGTCTTGTTAACCTTGTCGATAAAATAAAGGTTATGGTTTGTTTTAAAACCGAATGCAGTCATTGAAAAATGTCTCATATAGAGGTCAAAACCTCGCAGCGAAATCAATTAATATGGAACGTTTATAATCAATATGAAGGAGACATTTTAGTGTGTTCTACCCTCAGCTTGAAAGGTCAAGATTTCTCTGATCTCATCAGCCCATCCACATTGTTCCAAGATCGTCCAATTGATATATTTGTTACCCGCTTTAGCCCGATTAATCCAAACTCTCATAACCAGCTCATTATCAGCCGGGTTGTCTTGCCCTCGAAGATAGTGGGGCAACTCATACTCGTTTGGTAGACGATTAGCCATCTGCAAAAATCAAGTAATTATGCTCCAAAAATTTACACTTAGAATCCAAAAATGCCTATATTTTTTGAAAAAAATCGAAATGAGGGCTTTAAAAATGGTATTTTTCAAAATCCTGTTATAGTCAAATATAGCCAAAATTACCATAAACAACATTTAAACGAACTATAAACTTACTTTTGAGCAAAATTCAAAGTGTACCCGTGATTACAATAAATATTGCTAACAATAATTATAACAATTTAGTCGTAATGAGCAATTTTGAACTAAACGTGATGATTTTTAAGCATACAATGATCCTAATGACCATTTTTAATTACCTTAAATATTTTTAATCATCAAACTTGAGCTATAACATCTTAAAGTCAAAGACTTAAGCCATTTGACCGAAAAATAATCAATTTGTTCAAAACGTACATAATAAGGAAAATCAAGGAATAAGCTAAATTTTTGAGAGCAAATCAATGACATCCTCATTTGAACTAGTTTTAAGGAAATCCTAAGTTTTAAAAACGTTTTAACTATAGGAAAAACCGTAGTCCTAATTACGTGTAGTTTGACCAAAATATCAAATTTGAGCAAACAAGCCTACTTTGTTCCAAAATTAGTTTCTAAACATTCTTATTGAATCACTAAACCTAACTAAGCTAGCAAAACATCAAATTTCCAAAGATTTCACCAAATTCTACCCTAAAACCTCAACTAGCGAATTGAGAGCCAAAAACTATCCAAAATGCCTCAATCAAGCCTAAAAACTAACACAAAGTAATCACATTATCTATCTAAACATAAAGGAATCCAAAGTTGAGTCAAAAACAAGGTTTTTCTAAAAAGTCAAAAATTTGACTCTAATAGAGAATTCGAATTTTCTTCAAGAAAGAGTACCTTTTATGCGAAATTGACGATGGAATCGAGTTTAGAAGGCTAGAGAGAACAAGATTCGAGCTTTGATTCGTCAATTTTGGTTGAGTTGGGTGGTGATGTGCCGTCAGTTCGAAGGGAGCAGAAGGGAGGAAGAACACGAAAAAGAAAAGGAAAAGGAAGAAGAAAGGAAAGAAAAAGGAAAAAAAAAAAAGTGGCCCGTGTGGCTCGCGGGCTTATTTCCCCGACCCGACTTGCACAATTTTTTAACTTTTTTAAGATTTTAAATTTTAAAGGGTTTTAAGAAAAGATAAATAAAATTTTACCTCGGATTTTAATCCGGTTATTTTTATATAACTAACTAAAATAAGAAGAGAAAAGACAACTAAACGAATTAAAATGTTTTATTTTTATTAAAAACACAAATTATACAGGTTCTACAACTACGTTTCAGAAATAACGCGAAAAGAAAGACAAGTTTAAAGCTTCTTTGACCATCCAGAGTAAATCAGCGGAGTGTACTGAAAATATTTCGAAATCACTTAACATCTTGCACGCGCACTTCTGTAAATCTCCGATATCGTCCATAAGTTTAACCAAAGCCCTTTTAACTTTCTTAGTGTTTGAAATTCCATGCCTTGGCCCAGTATCTCTATAATTAAGTTCGAAAAGAAGTTTTGCCACTTTATCTTGAAATAAAAGATCTTCCGCGCAGTCAGGATCACCGATAGTAAATTTAAAATTTGAAGATATTTCTCGAATGATCTTCCTTTGCGGAGTTGTAAGTAGAAAATTTGACATAGTGAGGATCTGCACGAGTTTCGAATATACTTCCTTTATTTTTTAGAAGAAATTCTGATGTATTCTTTCCTCGGTAGAATCCGGAAAAGCTTCAATTAATCTTTTGATGAGAAATGAGGCTGGATCAAAGTAGAAGAAATCTCGGTTTCCATAGGTTGAAACAGGGTTAGGTTTCTTGATTTCAATCCAAAATTCTAATTCAGAGATCATTGCCGAGACATAACAGTTTATATGAATTGGAGAAATTTCCTTATTGGTGAAGTGAGGGAGAAAACTGACGAATGATTCTAAATCGAATTTGAAATTAATTTCTGCATCCCGATACTTGATGAAAAGGTCATCCCACATTCTTTTAACAATTTGTGAAGAGAACGAGTCTGGGAACACAGCTCTTTTAACAGATTGATTTGAAATGTTGAAAATGGGAAGTCTGAGAAATAGAGGTGCCTAATGAATTCTTTATAGATGTCTAACCTTCTGCTAGGATTTAACAGATTTCAAATAAATGGAGCTTTTGTTTTATCAGGGTTTCGTATCTCTTTGGGATTAAATTCGAACAAGTCTGGATAATTGAAAATAGTTGGATATTCTTCCCGTATCTCATCTTCCATAATCAGGAGTTCGTTAAGACTGAGCCTCCCTTTTGGATCGTGAAGAGGGTCGAATCTTGGTTCATTTGAGTAAAACTTATCCAAAAGCAATGAAATCTCTAAGTCAGATGAAATTATCTGGCTTCTTGGACTACAAGGATCAAGAACTAAGTCTTGATGAGATTCATCAGGGTTTAGATTTGTTTTAGGTTTAAAAAAAACTTCGCCGGTTTTCGAAGTTGTGGGAGAGCAACTGCCATTCGCACTTTCTTCGTAGTCGGTTAAGTCTGAACTGGTAACTACATAAATTAAAACCATAATTAATATTTTCCTTTTATAATTTGAAAAGGGTTTTCTATAATGGCGACTTTAAATCTTATACTGACAAACTCTCTGCTTGTTAAGCATGTGTGTTGCTTGTCAATTTATCTTTGAAACAAGTGGCTAGGAAGGCAACGGAGAGGCAGGATCCTTTTGGTTCCAATATAATTGGAGACTGTTCGGAAAATCTAATAACCAAGTCCGTATATAATTGTCTTTCTTAGACACCACTTAAGAATCTCAGATAGCTTGATAGAATCAACGATTACCTTAACAGACAGAAAATAAGTCCCCGGCAGCGGCGCCAAAAACTTACTAATCCCATGATATGGCCAAAACGGACGGTTTTATTTGCGCGGTGTCATTAGGTCGCGACACGTCAGAATCAGCTACCACGAGAATGAGTAATGGTTTTATTATTTATATTTAGCTAGGGTTCCTAGCTATAACTCACCTACTTGTCTTCCTTTTAACGAGTAAGTGGTAAATATAACTCAGGTACGTATTTTTGTATGTTTGCTTAGTAATGTGGGACAAAAGTGCCTATATAGTTAACCCTAGTGACAAGAGGTGATAGATTAAGATTAACTAAATAGAATAGTGATTTGGATATAAAAGTAAAGATAGATAAGTATGAAGAATAGAATCCTGAAGGGGAATTATTGCAAGAGTTTAACTTCCTAGGATAAACACTAAACCTCAATCAACTGGACTGTGAACCTAACTGATTTATCACTAAGAGTTTAGGCCTTGAAGATTCTGGCTAAGACAGGTATCCCTACTCCCAACGTTAACCTGAAAGGTTTAAACGACCTTATGGATAGAATCCTAGGTACATGAACAAAGTGGTCTACCTAAAAAAGGAAAGTCTCAGCTTTTTTTAATCCTAGTTGGTCTAACCAAAGCAATATCCTACCACTTAATCACTATACTATGCATTAACATTAACAGATGTGCAATCTTAGGTATTCTAAGGTACTGCTAATTGGGATAGAAGTCTCTCTTTTTGCGATCATTTATTCAACCCCGGATCATCTTACAATATCTCAAGAACATTGCTTCTGACGCGAATCATGCTTTTGAGTAAGCTAGTGTTCACTGAACTCTCTATTGCTAACTCTAATCACAACCTAAATGGGCAGCTCTTCTATGACGAACAAATGGTTATTTGTACGTACTATATCCCTATTGTGACGTTAAGCACACATAACTACTTACCTTGTATCCTAGGGTTGATCAGGTCCTAATACTAGGTTATAGCCACGTGAATAAGCGGAAAGGGTGATTTGTAAATTAAACTTCTAAACCATTAAGGTTTCAGCATAACAACATGATAAGTTTCAGATAAAATATTCAACACATGATAAACAATTGTAACAGATAGATAATTATGCAAAGTGAAAGCAACTCAAGATAATAACTTTATTAAATTAAGGAAAGCGTTCACCGTTTACAGACGAGATCTGAACCATTGCAAGTGCTGACAACCTCTAGCCCGCTCCTATTACAATCTTCGGCGTTCGCCTCCGGGTACTTAATTTCTCGCTCGGAGGTAAGAAGGCCTTGAAAGCTCTAGTGGGAGAAAGTGTATTGTAGTGAGAGAGTGAAGAGAGGTGTGTGGAAATTGGATGACAAAAAGCCCTTTAAATAGACTAGGAAATTTCCAAAATACGACCGGCAGGCCGTATGGCAGGCCGTATGGTGGCCCGTATTTGGCAGGCCGTATGGCTGGCAGCCCGTTTCTTGGGGGCGTTTGCTGGGCCGTTTGGCAGGCCGTACCCTATACTAGCAGGCCGTATGGCAGGCCGTATAATGGCCCGTATCTTGTACTAGTCAGGCTTTGATTCACTGGACCGTACTTGATTTCTTGTCTTTCACCGTTTTCGCTCTAGAATCTTTGTTTTAGCTCCATTTCTCTTGATTCTTTTTGCATCGTCTTTGTAATTACTTTACCTACAAATTTAATTGAAAAAGCGATTATTTTGCTGACAAAGCTTTGAACTTTATGCTTTTGGGACTCAATATCGGGGGTAAAAACATGACTTTTTAGCCGATATCATAGCTCTTTAAATTACGGACGTCTGGGCTTTTGATTCACTTAATTTCGTGTCCATATGAGTGAGATATGTCCAAAACAGTGAAGGCACGCACATTGTATAAATCACTAACTTTGCACCTTAATTTATCATCTTTTTGTGAAAATACCATGATGATCATTCGGCATAGAAAATCATTCGAAAACCACTAAAAACTTGTCATGAAGCACCTCTTGATACTGTTGGTGCATAATTAGTCCCCGAGTTCATTATAATCAAGTTAAAGTGCTAAATTGTTTAACTTTCTCTGATGGTATGCAACCGCACGGTTGCAGGATGCAACTGTACGGTTAGACAGGCAACAGCACAGTTGCAAGGTGCAACCGCACGTTTGCAACGTGCTGTGTGTATTTAAAGGGGATTTCAGGTTCATTGTTTTTTTACGTATCCTATCCTATACTACACGTACAATCCGATTCCCTGGTGTTCTAGCATTCAATATAGTCGATCTTTAACATATCTAAGTCGATTTTATCATTAAGATCAAAGGTTTTCATTGAATTTTGAGTATAAAACCCAATAACGAGATTTTCCGCACTCGTTATTGAATCTAATATCGTTTAATTCTGTTTACATGATCCTACAAGTGGTATCAGAGCTTGTGTGATTGATTAAACGATTGGTTTTTGTCAAACTTTGTTAAGAAATTATGTTTTTAGTGTTTTTGTCAAAAACCCTTTTGAATCATGACTTTTCAGTGTTAATTCGTGTTTTTTTTGAAGTAATCGTGTTTGTCTGGTCTAAAACTTTATTTTGGACGTCAAACATACGCTGGTTTTTCTCAAGATTGAGTGCTAGATCGACCAAAACCTTAAACCCTAGTTTCTGTGCAGTTTTTCTTCCCAGATTCGACCAAGTATTCAACCGTACGGTTACACACTGTAACCGCACGGGTACTCCATTCGGACACCACAACCGTTCGAATACGTCTTGCATCCGTGTAATCTCCATCTTCTTAAATCACAACCTGTAACACCCCGTTTTCCCGTGCGCGTTTAAAGGTACAAACTTAATTATTAGCACGCTTATAACATGTTCGTTTATGTGATTAAATGAGCCAAAGTGTTAGTTTATGAGTTAGTGTATATATATGTGTGTGTGTGTGTGTGTGTGTGTGTATATATATATATATATATATATATATATATATATATATATATATATATATATATATATATATATATATATATATATATATATATATATATATATATATATATATATATATTTATGAATGCATGCGTGAGCGTGTATATGTATGTGTCGCGATGGCATCGAGTCGTGTGAGACTTAAGGTTGAAGCTTAATCGTGCATAGGAAGAGTGAATGAGGTGTGCTAGTTGTTTGAACCATCGATTTGTGTTAAATTGTCGAAGTGACCAGGCTTAAGCAAACGTCGAAGTGACCAGGCTTAGGCAAACGTCGCAACAAATAAAGCGAACCTGGATCAGAAAGCATGTTAAAAGGGGTCGTTTTTCCTTCGATACGTTGCGCCGCGACAAACGAACCGCGCCGCGGCAGATCTGCTGGCCTGACTCCTTTTTCTGCTCGATTTAAAAAGGGTTTTAAGGGTAGTTTGGTCTTTTTGCGTGTAGATCTGATGGGAGCCTTTAATACCAACCACTTATCCTCTATTACTCATTTTTTTTTTCTTTTTCTTTCACAATTTCCTCCCAAAACACAAAACCCACTTAGATTAATCTTGGGATTTGAAGGTGAAGATTTGTGAATCAAACCTAGGAGCAAGAATTAAAGTTGTTCTCCTTGTTGTTAGCTACAATAGGATAGTTTTGGTAAGTCTCAACACTATGTTTTGAATTTTAATTGGTTTATGCTAGGGTTTGTTCATTTGGAACTTGTATGACCCATTTGAGGGTTAAATGGGTGGATTTTGGGTTAGATTGTTGAAAGAAAACCCTAACAACCATAATCTACGGTTTGTTCTAATGAAATGGGGTTTGTAAGTGTTAATGGTGTTGTAAGCATTAAAACACTTATTAAAATGTGGATGAAATTGTAATTAGGTTATGTTTGACAAAGTTGGAAGTGTAAGTGTTAAAATGGGTCAAAAGGGGTGATGTTGACCTAGTTTGGAGGAAATGGGTATGAATTACCCTAGGTTGTGCTAGTTAATGTTAGTAGACTTTAAATCACTAGCTTTGGCAATTTAATATGAGTCTTGGCCTTTATGGGCGGTTTTGAGTGTAAGTGAGCTAATAAATGCTAATGGGTCATTAAATGCTCAAAGTATAAGTAATATGGTAAAAGCCATTAGTTGTGTATTGAATGTGTACCTATGTATTAGGTACTTTGCTCGAAGTGTACGGAAGCATTTGAATCACCACCAAAGTGTTAAGGTGAGTGGAATAATTATATATGCATGTATATGATTTATTTGCTTGTGGGGTATGGGTTAAAGTTCGATGTTGACGATACCATACGCTAGAGTATATTATGTTGTAGATGAGGGTTTAAAGTTCGTTGTTGACGATACCTCATACGTATGGACTTAAAGTTCGATGTTGACAATGCTATACGATTATTATAGTGACGTTGATGAGGGTTTAAAGTTCGTTGTTGACGATACCTCATATGTGGGTTTAAATTTTGGTGTTGATGATACCACATTAACATGGGAGAATGGGATTTAAGTTCGATGTTGACGATACCATTCGTTGGGCTAGCCTTGAGATCTTGAGTACTATGGATGTTGTGAACATCATCGTTATACTTGTGTTTTAGCATATTGTATTGTTGTGTTATATGCTATTGTTATACTAGCCTTGTTATCGTGGTACTTAGCGTTATACATGTGAAAGGTATGCTAATTATGTAACTAGTATGTATGCGGATTTGGTAAGTGTTTGCAAGTAAGTAGGTTATATATATGTATGTATAATTGTTGCACTCACTAAGCCTTGCTTACCCTCTCGTTGTTTACCATTTTATAGCTTCCGGCTTGGATAAGGGTAAGGGTATACGTTTGGACTAGTGGTCTCCTGCTTATGTTGTCGGGGGGTGCTTTTGGTGTTAGCTTTTTGAAGTTGGCCTAACGTTTTGGGTAGTTTAGCCCCAAACCATGCTCGAGTGTCGTTTGGATTATAAACCATCATTGTAGTGGGTCAAACTTGTATTAAACTTAATTAATGGCCTTCGTGCCTTTTGTAAACATTTAAATTGATGTACGTTTAAATGGAACTTGTGGAATGGTTTACATATTTAATTGGCGCGTAAATGTATTATATAAAAAAAAATTTATCGTATGGAATACGGGTTGGGATGTTTCAAGTGGTATCAGAGCATGGTCTAAGGGATTTAGGCGACTTGAGATAGGTGCCTAGACTTGGGCTTTATTGTGCGAGCGCTTTATGCGGGACTTGTATGACTTTGGGTCTAATCAGGAATTGTTAGTGCTTTGGTTTATGTGAGCTAACCTTGTGCTAATTGTTTTGTGATGGGTTTAGCAATCATCAAGCAAGACGGACGTTGTACTAGCGAGTTAATGCGACATGCTCGCGTAACAATGATTAGCTACCATTGTTACGGGTGCAAATCGTGTCAAACGAGTAATGTACGACGATTGTTGAGCAAGATGGGGTAGTGTGGTATGTATGTATATACTTACGTGTTATGCCTTTTCATTCATGGTTTAACTTTTCCGTTTTATAGAATGAAGACGAGAAACAGACACGATAATGATATCGGTGGTACAAGCGAGGACCCTGAATTCACGGCCAAGGTTGAGGCCATCTTGAAGAACTACAAGGAGGACTTCCTTGTTAGCGTGAGAAAGGTTTTCAAGGAATCGGTTGACGAGCAAATAACCGATTTAATTAATGAACGAACGAAGGCCACTGTCAATGAGGCTCTTGAAGCTAGAAACATTTATCCTCGTGGTGAAGGAGGTGAAGGAAGGCGATACTTCCACTACAAAAACTTCAAGGATACTCAACCTTCGATGTTTAATGGGGTGAGGGATCCATTGAAAAGCACTTGTTAGATTTCTGATATCGAGGGGGCGTTCCGTACCACAGAGTGTCCTCCCGAGAAGAAGACGAGATATGGGTCTAGCATGCTACGTGAAGAAGGCAAGTTGTGGTGGGACGATAAAATCAATTTATATGGTGAAGAGCAATGCATGAGCTTGACATGGGAGGAGTTTAAGAAGGAATTCTTCCAAGAATACCGAACATCTTTCGACCTTGATAGAATCCGGGACGAGTTGCATCATTTGCAACAAGGTTCGATGGACTTGGTTACTCTCAAGTCTACCTTTTTGGCAAAGACTCGCTTTTGCCCGGAATATGTTGGTGACGATCACAAGCTAATGAAAGATTTCTACCGTACCTTGAATGACGAGTTCAAGGGTAAGATTAGTCGGGGAATGGCTAAGACTTTTGAAGAGCTATTTGAGTTGGCTCAGGGTCTTGAGCCGGAGTTTTCAAGAAAAAGCGATTTCACTTTTTCAAAAAGAAAGTTTGAAAGTTCGAGTCATTCGAATTTTTCAAATAAAAAGAACAAGAACAAAAAGGGTTCCAAAAGTGTCAATAGTGTGAAGAAGGGCACTACCGGTGGTTTTGGGAACTTTGTCCCTACTTGCTACAATTGTGGGGTACGTGGACACATGGCTCGAGATTGTCCGAAGCCAAATTCAACAAACAAGCTCACTTGTTTTAATTGCAACAAAGAAGGACACCGAAAGTCAGAGTGTCCCAATTTGAACAACGATAATGTTAAAAGGCTAGAGAAGGCGGTGGGTACGGCTCGAGGGCGAAACTATTTGATAACTAAGGACGAAGCCAAGCAATCCAACGAAGTTGTCTCAGGTACTTTTTTGGTTAATTCTAATCCGGCAAGGATTCTTTTTGATAGCGGTGCAAATTTGTCGTTTGTATCTCCAAAATTTGTGCCTAAACTTGATAGACCGTTAGCTAAGTTAAGTCGTCCGGTAGAATTCGAAATATCGGACGGCAAGACGGTGCTAGTGGTTAATGTGTGTAAGAATTGTGACGTTGTTTTTGGTGCCGAAAACTTTAAAATTGATCTCATCCCTATGACTTTGGGCGATTTTGATATCATTGTTGGTATGGATTGTGTGACGATCGCTCCAAATCCATATGGACGAACACGTCATTCATTGATTTCATTGCGAGGTATTTGACCTCTATGTGATACATTTTGTAACATTGTATTCGTTTGAAAAAGTATTTCATAAATGAATATATAAATTCCAGGTTTTTAACATCTGATGATTCCTACGTATAGACAATCACCATTTAAATGGTTTACAATAATACATCTGTTGACAATACAGTCAAAATAAGATACATGGTAATGGTTTGGTGAATGCAAGTTTCTTGTATATAGCATGTATGACTCCAAGCACATATCTTGTATCACGTATAAGCAAACAGCGGAAGACTTCTAGAAACCTGAGAATAAACATGCTTCAAGTGTCAACACAAAGGTTGGTGAGTTCATAGTTTTAATATTACACATAATCCGTATATCAATGTGGATTACAAAAGTTCAGTTGTTTTATTCAAAACGTTTATCAATAGGTTTTACATAAAAGGTGGATCACAAGATTTCAGTTGTTTCATTCGAAACGTTTATCAATCGGTTCTACAAAATTGAGCACCCTGGTAACTAAACTTTAATGTTTATATAATTTGTACCCTTTGTATAATCATCTTAATAATACACGCAAACCAACGTGTACGCTTCTCAAATAGCATACGTCCGTTAAAAGGCTAGCGCTCTAGCTCGGACGGGGATATCAAGCCCTATGGATCCATATACTACTACTCGCGCCCACCAGTTCTTATAACTGGCAGTTAACAGTTACCAAAGCTAAGGGATTTTCGGTTCAAACTCAGTGTAGAATTTAGTATGTACTTGTATCCATTGTGTTTTAAATAAAGTGCATGTATTCTCAGCCCAAAAATATATATTGCAAAAGCAATTAAAAAGGAATCAATGAAACTCACGCATATAGATATTGTAAAACAGTTATTAAATCATTTGCATGTATTCTCAGCCCAAAAACATAAAGAGTAAAAGGGAGCAAATGAAACTCACGCATATAAATATTGTATATCGGTTAATAAAGCATTTGCATGTATTCTCAGCCCAAAAATGTAGAGAGTAAAAGGGATCTTATGAAACTCACAGTTTAATATTGATATACAATATTGCAGGAAAGCACGTAGACGCATCGGAGATGATAAACACGAGGTTTGATTCACAAAAATACCCCCGAACATTACCCATAATTTCCTTGGCAATAACTCATATTTTCCTTAGCTCCTTCCCGCTCGAAAACATATTTTGAAAATTACTTGGACAGCACTCCGTCGTAATATTTTTTGTACATTATTATTTTTGTATCGCAAAAATAATAACACTAATAATAATAAAAAAATAATAAGATTAATAATAATCTTATTAATAATAATTATAATAATAATAATAATAATAAATAATAAATAATATTACGGAGTATATATATATTTGTGTATGTGTGTGATTTAAATCGAGCGAAAACACTGAAATTTATAGATGTGGCCTGGAATCTGGAGTCATGCGACTCGCATGGAAATGGCCTTCTGGCCATGCGACTCGCATGAGGACCAGGGACAGCTCACATTGTTTTGGCTCCTAGCTTGTCGACATAATTAAATATTAATATAATATATATAATTTAAATAATTAATTATATATTATATTAAATTCACGTGCATAGTTGACTTGTAATTTTTGTTCCGATAAGTCGTACGTCATCACTCGACTTATGTCCCGGTTCTGGTTTTTCGAATGTCCTTTCGTACGCTGAGAAAACTTGCATTTTACGTTTCGTGACACGTACCTTTGTCAAGATATAGCCTTAAGTTATCCATAAACTATACCACTCATAGTATATCTTAAACTTTCGAGTATTTTGGTCATTTACTTCTATAAATCATCGTCTCGTTATTTGTTAAAAATACATTTTAAAATAGTGTTTTACTGTAGCAAAGTTACTGTAGCAAAGTCAAATTTTACGAATGATTGTCCGTAGGGGTTTAGTATCAGGAGCAAGGTATTCGTTAATGACTTCAGCAGATACTGAATCATTTGTATTCTTTGAAGGCAGGTTTAGTCTTTGTGATTTATCCACAGCCCTCCTTCATACTTTGCTCAATCCGTTTTCCAGTTTCAAACCTTCTTTTTTTCTCAGCTTTACCATCATATTATTCTTTATCATCAAACTTTTGACTGTTAAGGTCGTTTACAGTTTTTGCTGCTTCATCAGCATTGTTCCAATTTCAGAGAACTAGTTTCATAGTTTGGGGTGTTTTTCAAAAACTTCACATTCGAAGTATGTAATTCGAGGAGGTAGACGTTATATGTACACATATAACTGTTAGCGTAGACGTGCTGCAAGATTTCAAAATACTGATTGCAAATTCCCGATAGTTGGAATGGCAACTATTGTTACAAGATGTGGATGAGTACATGATAGGGTTTCAATGTATATATAGTGATTTCCGGAGAGTTTCAAATAGCAGAGTGACGGAGTCGCTGGTACATTTACTGCTAATATGGTGGAACATAAAAGGTTCCCCAGTAACAAAAACGTATATGCCAAAGTTATAAGTCTGAAAGGTCGCCAAAGTTATAACAAATTTTACTGTAGCAATTCACTGTAGCAAAGTCAATTTTACTGTAGCAATTCACTGTAGCAAAGTCAATTTCACTGTAGCAAATGGTGATTTTCGAAAACACTGTAGCATTTTGAGTAATGTGGCAATTTGAAAACACTGTAACAAATTAGTGTTTAACTGGTTCATCTTAAACGCTTTAGTTAACTTAACTAAATATCAATTGAATCAATAAACGAATGTTACTATCGTTTATTATATATATGTATATATCTTTTTAATATACATAAATCAGTTTTTAAATACACATTGGAAGTTATTTATAAATAAATTTTAATAATAAATATTTCAACTTATCATATACATTCGAATAGATATTTTAACCAATAAGTTTAATGTACGGTATCAAACAATTAATACATTGTTACCTTTTCATGTTATAGTATATATGTATCTATTTACATATAATTGTTCGCGAATCGTCGAAAACAACCGAAGGGTATTTAAATATATAAAAGTAATTCAAAAATTTTGAGATTCAGTTTTACAGACTTTGCTTATCGTGTTGGAAATGTTAATCATACAAAGATTAAGTTTAAATTTAGTCGAAATTTCTGGGTCATCACAGTACCTACCCGTTAAAGAAATTTCGTCCCGAAATTTGAGTGAGGTCGTCATGGCTAACAATAAAAATGTTTTAATGACGAATATGAGTTGATAATAGAGTTTTATCTATGTTTGAATAATATGGATAAAATAATCCAATTACTCGAAGCGTATGAGAGAAGTTATCGTAATCAAGTGAAATGGAGAATAGAGATGCGTCTTATCTCTTGATGTAGTAACAATTGATTTCCGGATTTTAAGGAATAGAAAATCTTCATAATCTAAATAAGATTTGATTCTTCAGAATTTGCGGAAATTAGGATTTTCTTTGATTAAATGCGTAATCTGCCTCTATTGCTGCGTCCGATATTTTGCTATAAATTGACCACTTCCGTTGCATTTATTTTCACCACTTCTATAATCTTCTTCCTTATTTCATACTTCTAACAAATTGTGAAATGCTTCATCCAGTTCTGATTCTTGATATACTCCTAACTTTCATATCTGTCATTCTTCTTTTTCATCTACCACCAGAGGAAATTACTTACTTCTACCATTACCTTGGGGTTATAGTGTTTTTCATTCTCCCGTGTCTTTATCTTGCTATTCGCATAGACATACATGGTTTATGATCTTTCTTGTTTGCTGTGATGTATACTCCTGTTCATATTTCGAAGTTCCAGGTTTTTGTTTTCTCTTCCCGACCTCAAGTCAAGCGAATAATGGTCCAGAATTCGTAGGTATGAAGTTTCAGATGAACATAAATAATGTTCTAAGAAAGAAATGGTAATAGTACAATCTGACTTGTCAAATTACCAGAATACCTCGAAAAAGACCGAATCATCAAGAAATATATTTTCTTGTTATATTTAGAGATTATATAGAATGAATGAGTTATGTAACATGGTTCATGATGAGGGTGGGATCTGTGAACCTTTATCACGTTCCATTAGAAACTCAGCATGACTTACTGTAATATAATCACGTTGATCAAGTGTCATTATATTATACTAACTCATGCTTCAGCTCCCAACACCACTTCCAAAATATTCATATTTTAAACTTGAAAGTTTCAGAATTTAGAAACTAAAATAGTTTCTTTTATGATGTAACACAGATATCGCAAGGAGAAAATTGATTTTCGATACGAATGATTATGAAATTATCTCCAGAAATATGGAGGATATTTATAATGAAAGATACGATGATATTTTAGAATTTCTAATATCAGAGGATGATGAAGAATATTGTCCGTAGGGGTTTAGTATCAGGAGCAAGGTATTCGTTAATGACTTCAGCAGATACTGAATCATTTGTATTCTTTGAAGGCAGGTTTAGTCTTTGTGATTTATCCACAGCCCTCCTTCATACTTTGCTCAATCCGTTTTCCAGTTTCAAACCTTCTTTTTTTCTCAGCTTTACCATCATATTATTCTTTATCATCAAACTTTTGACTGTTAAGGTCGTTTACAGTTTTTGCTGCTTCATCAGCATTGTTCCAATTTCAGAGAACTAGTTTCATAGTTTGGGGTGTTTTTCAAAAACTTCACATTCGAAGTATGTAATTCGAGGAGGTAGACGCTATATGTACACATATAACTGTTGGCGTAGACGTGCTGCAAGATTTCAAAATACTGATTGCAAATTCCCGATAGTTGGAATGGCAACTATTGTTACAAGATGTGGATGAGTACATGATAGGGTTTCAATGTATATATAGTGATTTCCGGAGAGTTTCAAATAGCAGAGTGACGGAGTCGCTGGTACATTTACTGCTAATATGGTGGAACATAAAAGGTTCCCCAGTAACAAAAACGTATATGCCAAAGTTATAAGTCTGAAAGGTCGCCAAAGTTATAACAAATTTTACTGTAGCAATTCACTGTAGCAAAGTCAATTTTACTGTAGCAATTCACTGTAGCAAAGTCAATTTCACTGTAGCAAATGGTGATTTTCGAAAACACTGTAGCATTTTGAGAATGTGGCAATTTGAAAACACTGTAACAAATTAGTGTTTAACTGGTTCATCTTAAACGCTTTAGTTAACTTAACTAAATATCAATTGAATCAATAAACGAATGTTACTATCGTTTATTATATATATGTATATATCTTTTTAATATACATAAATCAGTTTTTAAATACACATTGGAAGTTATTTATAAATAAATTTTAATAATAAATATTTCAACTTATCATATACATTCGAATAGATATTTTAACCAATAAGTTTAATGTACGGTATCAAACAATTAATACATTGTTACCTTTTCATGTTATAGTATATATGTATCTATTTACATATAATTGTTCGCGAATCGTCGAAAACAACCGAAGGGTATTTAAATATATAAAAGTAATTCAAAAATTTTGAGATTCAGTTTTACAGACTTTGCTTATCGTGTCGGAAATGTTAATCATACAAAGATTAAGTTTAAATTTAGTCGAAATTTCTGGGTCATCACAGATTGGCTCAATCGTAATAGAGCCGATATCGCGTGCCATGAGAAATCTATTCGTGTGAAGACCCCTAGTGGGGGAGAGATAATTATTCACGGTGATAAACGGAGGAGACTTGTGCCGATATGTTCTTTTGCACGGGCACGCCGTTTTCTTGTTAGTGGTGGCATGGCTTTTCTTGCCCATGTTGTTGATACTCGTGATGAGTCACCACCCATCCGTGAAATTCCGGTGGTTAGTGAATTCGAAGACGTTTTTCCGGACGAATTACCGGGTGTTCCGGAGGAAAGACAAGTTGAATTTCGCATTGAGTTGGTTCCGGGGGCTACCCCCATTGCTAAAACTCCTTATCGTTTAGCACCGACGAAAATGCAAGAGTTTTTAAATCAAACCCAAGAGTTGCTTGAGAAGGGTTTTATTCGACAGAGTGCTTCGCCGTGGGGCGCTCCGGTTTTATTCGTGAAAAAAGAAGGATGGTAGTATGCGGATGTGCATCGATTATTGGGAGTTGAATAAGGTGACGATCAAGAATCGTTATCCATTGCCTCGGATTGATGATTTATTTGATCAACTCCAAGGTGCGAAGTATTTCTCAAAGATTCACCTACGGTCCGGCTATCACCAAATGCGGGTCCGTGAGGAAGATATTGAGAAGACGGATTTTCGAACGCGTTATGGGCATTTTTGAGTTTGTAGTTATGCCTTTTCGTCTTACGAATGCACCGGCGGCATTCATGGATCTTATGAACCGAGTGTTCCAACCTATGTTGGACAAGTCGGTGATTGTGTTCATTGACGACATACTAGTCTACTCGAAAAGTATGAGCGAGCATGAACGTCATTTGCGTGAAGTATTGAAGACGTTACGAAAGGAGAAGTTGTATGCTAAGTTCTCCAAATGTGAATTTTGGCTAAGGGAGGTTCAATTCCTTGGTCACATTGTGAACAAAGACGGCATTCAAGTAGATCCGGGGAAGATAGAGACGGTGAAGAGTTGGAGACAACCGACTACGCCTACGGAAATCCGGAGTTTTCTCGGATTGGCCGATTATTATCGTCGGTTTATCCAAGACTTTTCTAAAATCGCTTCTTCATTGACGAAGTTGACAAGGAAGAACGCGAGATTTAATTGGAAGGACGAGCAAGAAATTGCTTTTCAATTGCTAAAAGAGAAGTTGTGTCAAGCTCCGGTGTTAGTGTTGCCAGAAGGAGTGGAAGACATGACGGTTTATTGTGATGCTTCGTTAAATGGACTCGGGTCTGTTCTAATGCAAAGAGGTAAAGTCATCGCTTATGCCTCTCGACAATTAAAGAAACATGAGACGAGATATCCGACTCATGATCTTGAGTTGGCGGCGGTTGTGCATGTGTTGAAAATTTGGCGCCATTACTTGTATGGTGTCAAGTGTACGATTTATTCGGATCATAAGAGTTTGAAACATCTCTTTAATCAACGAGTTTTGAATTATCATCAACGTAGGTGGATGGATGTGGTAAAATACTATGATTGTGAGATACTTTATCATCCGGGCAAGGAGAGTGTGGTCCCGGATGCGTTAAGTCGAAAGATTCATCACCAGGCGTTACGATTGGGATTGTTACGTATGATTATTACTAACGATTTTCTTGAAAAACTCGACGTGATTCAAATAGAGGCTTACGTTCACGACAAGCATGCGGAGCGAATTGTGGGACAATCGGAGTTCATTACTATGGGCTCGCGGGGTTTGTTGTCTTTTCAAGGAAGAGTGTGGGTGCCTAAGATGGGAGATTATCGACAAGTG
The DNA here is from genome assembly GCF_046630445.1 of Rutidosis leptorrhynchoides. Classification (NCBI taxonomy): domain Eukaryota; kingdom Viridiplantae; phylum Streptophyta; class Magnoliopsida; order Asterales; family Asteraceae; genus Rutidosis; species Rutidosis leptorrhynchoides. The sequence goes on from NC_092339.1 coordinate 353,941,656, forward strand.
CTACTTGATGAAGCAAATAAGTCAAAGTATTCCATTCATCCGGGCGCAACGAAAATGTATCTTGATTTAAGGAAAGATTATTGGTGGCCGGGCATGAAACATGATGTTGTGAAGTATGTTGAGCAATGCGTCACGTGTTTGCAAGTTAAAGCCGAGCACCAAAAGCCGTATGGTAAGTTACAACCGTTTGAAATCCCAAAATGGAAATGAGAGCACATTACCATGGATTTCATCACAATGTTACCTAAAACGGCGAGAACCCAGTTTGATTCGATTTGGGTTATGGTTGATCGACTGACGAAGAGTGCTTTATTTCTTCCCATTAAGGAAGCGATATCGTCGGAGACCTTGGCTAAGTTGTTTATCAAGGAAGTCATCTCTCGACACGGTGTTCCTATATCGATTGTTTTGGATAGAGATACTCGTTTTACATCTCGATTTTGGGAAAAGTTTCATGAGGATATGGGTACACAATTGAAATTGAGCACGTCGTATCATCCTCAAACGGACGGTCAAACTGAACGTACGAATCAAACGTTGAAGGATATGTTACGGGCATGTATTATCGATTTTGGTGGTAGTTGGGACGAGCACTTACCTTTGGTAGAATTCTCGTACAATAATAGTTATCATACTAGTATTGGGATGCCACCTTATGAGATGCTTTATGGGCGTAGGTGTTGAACTCTGATTTGTTGGGGTGAAGTGGGACAAAAGGAAATCGAGAGTACCGATTTGGTTTTAGAGACGAATAGTAAGATTGATATGATTCGAGAGCATTTGAAGAAGGCTCAAGATAGGCAAAAGTCGTATGCCGACAAACGTAGACGAACGATCGAATTTCAAGAAGATGACATGGTGATGCTTAAGGTTTCTCCATGGAAAGGTATTATTCGATTCCGGAAATGAGGAAAGTTAGCTCCTCGGTTTATTGGACCATTTAAGGTTTTAACTCGTGTTGGTGAAGTCGCGTATCGTTTGGAATTACCCGAAGAGCTTGCGGGGATCCATAATACATTTTATGTTTCCCATCTCCGTAAGTGTCTTGCGGATGATTCATCTTGGGTGCCATTAGACGAGATCGAGCTAAACAATAAGTTAGAATATATTGAGGAACCGATTGCCATACTTGATGAGAAGGTCAAAAGGTTGAGACATAAAGAGGTTAGGACTTTTAAAGTTCAATGGCGTCGTAGTAAGGGTTCCGAGTTTACTTGGGAGCCCGAAGAGTTTGTGTTGGTTTATCTTCCCTCTTGTCATGCGGCTTGGATCGCGAGGAAGCGCTCTGATTCAAGTGGGGGAGAGTTGTAACACCTCGTTTTCCCGTGCGCGTTTAAAGGTACAAACTTAATTATTAGCACGCTTATAACGTGTTCGTTTATGTGATTAAATGAGCTAAAGTGTTAGTTATGAGTTAGTGCATATATGTGTGTGTGTATATATATATATATATATTTATGAATGCGTGCATGAGCGTGTATATGTATGTGTCGCGATGGCATCGAGTCTTGTGAGACTTAAGGTTGAAGCTTAGGCGTGCATAGGAAGAGTGAATGAGGTGTGCTAGTTGTTTGAACCATCGATTTGTGTTAAATTGTCGAAGTGACCAGGCCTAGGCAAACGCCGCGCCGCAACGGGCGGGACCGCGCCGTGACAAATAAAGCGAACGTGGATCAGAAATCATGTTAAAAGGGGTCATTTTTCCTTCGATACGTCGTGCCGCGACAAACAAGCCGCGCCGCGGCAGATCTGCTGGCCTGACTCCTTTTTCTGCTCGATTTAAAAAGGGTTTTAGGGGTAGTTTGGTCTTTTTTGTGTAGATCTGATGGGAGCCTTTAATACCAACCACTTATCCTCTATTACTCATTTCTTTTCCTTTTTCTTTCACAATTTCCTCCCAAAACACAAAACCCACTTAGATTAATCTTGGGATTTGAAGGTGAAGATTTGTGAATCAAACCTAGGAGCAAGAATTAAAGTTGTTCTCCTTGTTGTTAGCTACAAGATGATAGTTTTGGTAAGTCTCAACGCTATGTTTTGAATTTTAATTGGTTTATGCTAGGGTTTGTTCATTTGGAACTTGTATGACCCATTTGAGGGTTAAATGGGTGGATTTTGGGTTAGATTGTTGAAAGAAAACCCTAACAACCATAATCTAGGGTTTGGTCTAATGAAATGGGGTTTTTAAGTGTTAATGGTGTTGTAAGCATTAAAACACTTGTTTAAATGTGGATGAAATTGTAATTAGGTCATGTTTGACAAAGTTGGAAGTGTAAGTGTTAAAATGGGTCAAAAGGGGTGATGTTGACCTAGTTTGGAGGAAATGGGTATGAATTACCCTAGGTTGTGCTAGTTAATGTTAGTAGACTTTAAATCACTAGCTTTGGTGATTTAATATGAGTCTTGGCCTTTATGGGCAGTTTTGAGTGTAAGTGAGCTAATAAATGCTAACGGGTCATTAAATGCTCAAAGTATAAGTAATGTGGTAAAAGCCATTAGTTGTGTATTGAATGTGTACCTATGTATTAGGTACTTTGCTCGAAGTGTACGGAAGCATTTGAATCACCACCAAAGTGTTAAGGTGAGTGGAATAATTATATATGCATGTATATGATTTATTTGCTTGTGGGGTATGGGTTAAAGTTCGATGTTGACGATACCATACCCTAGAGTATATTATGTTGTGGATGAGGGTTTAAAGTTCGTTGTTGACGATACCTCATACGTATGGACTTAAAGTTCGATGTTGACGATGCCATACGATTATTATAGTGACGTTGATGAGGGTTTAAAGTTCGTTGTTGACGATACCTCATATGTGGGTTTAAAGTTCGGTGTTGACGATACCACATTAATATGGGCGAATGGGATTTAAGTTCGATGTTGACGATACCATTCGTTGGGCTAGCCTTGAGATCTTGAGTACTATGGATGTTGTGAACATCATCGTTATACTTGTGTTTTAGCATATTGTATTGTTGTGTTATATTCTATTGTTATACTAGCCTTGTTATCGTGGTACTTAGCATTATACATGTGAAAGGTATGCTAATTATGTAACTAGTATGTATGCAGATTTGGTAAGTGTTTGCAAGTAAGTAGGTTATATATATGTATGTATAATTGTTGCACTCACTAAGCCTTGCTTACCCTCTCGTTGTTTACCATTTTATAGGTTACGGCTTGGACAAGGGTAAGGGCATACCTTTGGACTATTGGTCTCCCGCTTATGTTGTCGGGGGGTGCTTTTGGTGTTAGCTTTTTGAAGTTGGCCTAACGTTTTGGGTAGTTTAGCCCCAAACCATGCTCGAGTGTCGTTTGGATTATAAACTATCATTGTAGTAGGTCAAACTTGTATTAAACTTAATTAATGGCCTTCGTGCCTTTTGTAAACATTTAAATTGATGTACGTTTAAATGGAACTTGTGGAATGGTTTACATATTTAATTAGCGCCTAAATGTGTATTATATAAAAAAAAATTTATCGTATGGAATACGGGTTCGGATGTTTCACAACCGTATAACATCACAAACGTACGGATACACTCTGCATCCGTCCGGTTATACCCTACACCCGTATAATCTTATCCGGTTACACTTTGCAACCGTGTATATTGGAACCGTGCCACATCACTTGCATCCGAGTGTTGCAACCGTATAAACTTCTGCAACCGTACTGTGTAACCGTACGGTTACAATGTCAGACGTGTTTGAATCTCCTGAAATGAAATCAGCTCTTGTCGGTGCTTCGTCGTCAGGTCTCCATCACTTGTTGAGGACAGAAAATGAGATTGGCAGCTCATATAGGGTACCTAGGCTGGAATCTTTGGATGATTTTGCAGAATGGAAGCCTAGGTTCTTGATTTCACTAAACGGCATAAACTCTAGGTTATATAATTTCTTAAAGGTTGAGTATGTTTATCCGACTAAGGATCATGGGGAAACCAAGACACCCATGGAATTGTCTGCAACTGAGCGCGAGGATTATAATCTTGAGTGTAAAGCATATAGCCATCTTACTCAAGCATTGTCTAAAGAGATTTTCCATCAATTTGAAACGCATTTGACAACCTATGATTTATGGAATGCTCTAGAGAGTGGTAATGAAGGGACAGCTGAGTATAGAAAAACTAAAGGCAGGTTCTGAAGAAAGAATGGAAGAATTTTTCTGTTCAACCCGATGAATCTCTAAAAGATGATGTTGCTAGATATCGTCATTTGTTAACTGAACTCAAATGCGTTGATATTGTCTTTCCTACCAAGAAGCTTGTCCAATGCTTCCGTGAGGGTCTACTGATTAAGTGGGATCCAATAATTGTTGAGATTGAGAAGTCCTTTGCTATCATGGATAATTCGTTGAGTGCATTTGTTACTAAGCTTCAGGCAAAGGAGCTAGAATTTCAAGAGAGATTGAAGAGGTTAGAGATTGTTCAGAATCCAGTGAAATATAAGGCTCCAGAAATAGGTTCATCTGAAGTGAAACATGCCCAGCTACAGACAGCTTTTACTTCAAATACTGAGAATATAACGTCAAGTTATGTTACTCCTGCACCTCAAAGTGTTATGTATCAGACAAATTCAACCAAGGGGGCAAGTACTGAGGTTTTGAGAACAGAGAATATTCGCTTGCGTACGATAAAAGGAGTTGAAGAGGATATGTCGTTAGTCTCGATGGTAGTAAATTCTTACAATGATTTGTTGCATGGGAGAATTGGTAATAGTCATTTGGAATAGGAAGACTACGATCAGATAGACGAGAACGAGATGGAGAAAATGGATATTCTATGGGCTATGGGAAGTGTGATTCGCAGGGCGAAAAGATACATTGAAAAGACTGGTGAGAAACACTTGGGTGTGAGTAAGAACACCAAGTTTGGTTTTGACATGAACAAAGTAAGGTGTCATAACTGTCAAGAGTTGGGTCATTTCAAGCGAAACTGCACTAAACCAAAGCAGCAAGGATTTCATAACCCAAATCATAATCAGAAGCGTGAATCGAAGAATACTGTCAATGTTCCCATTATGGATGAATCATCAAAGGCTTTAGCAGTTACTTATGATGATGAGTCCTATGATTGGTCCTTCGATGTGACTGATGCTTACGATCGTCATGCTAATGTAGTTAGGATTCAGATCACTGAGGAAGAGGAAGCAAGAGAAAAGGTTGAGAGAGAAAAGATGGGTTGTGTTGGAAGAGATACACAATGCAAATGCTTAGGATGCAGAATGGAAGATAGGATTGACAGAGCATGGAACTGGGCAAATTACTTGCATCGAGGGTATGTAAACAAGAGGGTGGAAGAGAAGTTTAAGTGGGTTATTCACAGTGAAGGGGACATTTGGACAGACAGTGAGTCATCCTCTTCAGATGATGACTCAAAGAAATCTTGTGTGTATGTTAGTCAATCTTTGATGTGCAACTCAGCATCTGTAAGGACGAAGACATTGAATAAGAAGGGGATGGTCAATTTGGATCTTGGTTCAGATAGCTCAAGCTCAGAGTTGGAATCAGAATCCGAATCTGAGTCTGGTGAAGTCAAAAAGGAAGCTCCGCATCTCTATGCGTTCATGGCAGACTCTTCAAATAACTCTAAGGTAACGCCTGAAACTAATCCGGTTTGTAAAAATTGTGTTAGCTTAGACTTGCAATTGCATGAACTTAGGAAGTCTGTTAAAACATGCAATAGATGTGTAACTCTAGAGGATCAGGTCGAAAGATTGTTTGATATTTTCCTAAACTGTAATAATTGTGTTGCTTTAAATCGAGAAATAGATGACCTTAAAAAGGCTTATCAAGTTCTTAAGAAGCAATATGAGGATAATCTGTATTTTAAGAATAAAGAAAAAGAATTTAGGGACATAATTAAGACATTAGACGATCAGGTGACCGATTTGAAGTTGAATGTGTTGTTAAATACTCAGACCATAATGAGGCAGATTAAGGAGATAGATGAGCTTAAGAGAGAAAAAGAATCCTTTAAGATAAGTTTTGAAACTGAAAAAGAAAAGGCCTATATTTACAAGAGATCTGCGTTTGTCCTAGAGTATTGTCAGAATGTAGGAGGAAAAGAAACTAGTGGTGATTATAAACAGTGTCCTCCTCCATTTGAGCATGACTATAGTCTCCCACCTCCTGAGAAACAGTTCGGGGAAGATTATGTTCCCATTCAACCGACTGAACAAGATAAGGGTAACGGGATAGGTACATCTGAGACTCATAGTGAAGGAGTAGAAAAGACTGAAAATGTAGTAAAACCTAACCCTAAAACTGTTAAAATTCTGAAAAACCCGGAAAATCAGAGACCAATAAAGATTAGGAACCGATCGCCAATTAAATTTGTTAAAGGTCCTAACTTTGAGGAGGAGGACTTCTTGAAACCTGCTGGAAATTTACAATCAAAGTATGTTCCTCCACCAAAATGGTCTCCTGATAGAACTCCTGAGCGATCTCCTGTAGACAGGAGATCCCCACCCAGAAATTTTAGAAATAGATCTCCACCTGCTCGTAGACCTAGCTTCAATTCCTATTTTAGGGATGATAAAATTGAAAATGTGCGTACATGTTTGCATTGCGGGTTGGGAGATCATAGGGCGGTTCAATGTTCTAAATGATTTGTAGCACCCAGAAGGAGGATTGAGCTGAGTCCTCCTAAGAGGTTTAAAAAATTTTGATCAACAACTCCTCCTAAGAGTCAGATGTCGTCTAGACCTAACTCTCAAGGGTCAAGTTAACAGGTGATTTATGAGAACCACTCCACGATTGAAAACAGTAAAAGGGTTAAACAGGATAATGTTTATTTTAAGAAACCTTTACATAAGAACCAAATGTGGGTGATAAAGGAGGGTTCTAATGGGACTAGTGGTTCGGGCACCACTTTCAAGGAAAATGAAATGGCTGTTATTGTAAATGGGAAACCCATTGCCGAAAAGGCATGGGTAACCCCCTCAAAATAATCATTTTCTTTTTATTTGTGCAGGTCGCCTACAGTCCAAACAAAAACACTTGGATTGTTGATAGTGGGGCGTCCAGGCACATGACAGGAAACATGTCTCTGTTGAATGATGTTAGATCTATTAAGGGTGGACCTGTTTCTTTTGCTGGTGATTAAGGAGGGTTTATAACTGCTCAAAGGATTATTTCAAATTCTTCGGTCAGTTTTGACAAAGTGAGCTATGTAAAGGAAATGTCCTATAACCTGCTGTCTGTCTCTCAAGTGTGTGACAAGAGGCACAAAGTTTTATTTGATGAACAGCAGTGTTATATCATGAGAAAAGATTATAAAGTACCATATGATATGATTCTTATGACGGCACCTAGATGTCAAGACTTGTACATTCTGGATATGTCAAAGGCTTATGTGAACGCAGCTACAGAGCATCAGGCTTTTGTGTCCAGAGCTTCTGAGCAAGAGTCAATGTTATGGCATAAGAGGATGGGCCACTTGAGTTTCAGGAAAATGAACCATTTAGTTCACAATTGTTTAGTCGAAGGGGTAAATGTTAAAGGGTTTCAGGCTCCTGATGGTTCCGTGTCGTGTAAGAAGGGGAAGCAAGTTAAGAAACCACATAAGGCTAAGAAACATCATTCCATTGATACTCCTCTTGAGATGCTTCATATGGACCTCTTCGGTCCAGTTAACAAGAAGAGTATTACTGGACACTTCTATTGCTTAGTGGTTACTGATGAATACTCATGGTTTACGTGGGTTGTGATGCTGAAAAGTAAAGCTGATACTTTCGAACAAATCAAGTTGCTGATCACGAGGCTTGAAACGTTGTACAAATTGAGGGTTCGTAGGATCCAGACAGATAATGGGACAGAGTTTAAAAATAAGAAAATGGAAGAGTATTGTAATGAAAGAGGAATTCAATATAACGACCCTCATTTTTCCATTCTATATTTTTACATATTAAATGCCCAACAATATAATTAAACTTAACGATTAAACTTTAATTAACGATTGTTAAGTAATAAGAATTATAAATTATGTTAATTAACTTGGTGTAATAATTGACAAGTTAATAAAAAGATAAAAATAATGAGCTTACTAATTTTTGCGAACAAAATAAATAACCATAAACCTTGTACACTTAAATAATTAAACTTGGATAATTAAGGAACCATTTAAGCTAATCTAAAGTACAAGGACTAAAGTGAAAAAAGTTCCACCCTAACCCTTCTAGCCCTAGCCAATTTTTAAAAGGGGTAAAACTACCCTTTTGCCCTTTAAATTTTTGGCCAAGCAACCCCCCATCACCTCCTCATTTAACCTAACTTGTTCCCAAAGTAATTCCTAATTAATCCCTAATTCTAGAATTCTCTAATTACTCCTATAAATAGAGACCTAGGCTAAACCATTTTCTTGTACCAAATCAAAATCACAAATCTCTCTCAAGTCTCTCTCCCTCTCTCTAATTTTCAGCCAAAAAAACCGAAAATCACCACCACCACCATCGAATTTATCATCATCAATCTTCAAGGGTTTTCAACTGGTCTTCAAGCTAGTTCTTCGCGTTCTTCAAGGATCTTCAAAGGTGTTCTTGATTATTGGAGAGCTATGATCTTCATCTTCAAGTGTTTCTTCTCTTCTTTTGTTAATCTTCATCAATCTTCATCAAGGTAAAACCCTAGATCTAAACTTTTAAATTCCATCTTGTTAATTCATGTTTATTATCATGTTCATGTTATTAATCTCATTCATAATCATATTCATATTGTAAAAAAAAAAAAATATGCATATACATACATACTTAAGGTTCTATAAAAAAAGATTTTTTATTTGATCTTTAAAACCTAGAAGATGTGATAAAAGATTTGTTAGTGTTTAAATAAGGAAACAAAAGTATATACATATATACATATACATATTCGATACATATATATATACATATAAAAAATATTTATATATATATATATATACATATACATATGGTTTATATATAATATATATATATATATATATATATATATATATATATATATATATATATATATATATATATATATATATATATATATATATATAACTTGTAACAACCCAAACCAAACCACGACAATTCCCGTTAAATTTTACAACAAAAAAAAAAAAATTCCTGTGCTGTGCAGTGGCGCGGCGCGCCAGAATGGCCGCGCGGCGCGCCAATCTGGACTGTCCCAAAAAGTTTCCAACGCGAAAATGTTCGACTAGTTCCCGACCTTTATAACCAAAACGCTTTTAGACACAAGTTTATATATATTAAACTAGCACATAACTAAGGTATGAACGAGTTTTACAAAGCGGGGCCCACATCGACCCAAATTACCACTTAAGTGCCAAATACACGTTTTTGACCATAAGACTTTTAATACACAATAAAGCCGAGCATGGCGATTGGGGATACGCTACCCAATCCTAAACAATCCAAAAGCAAGTCACTAAAGCAACTAAGCAAGTCTTCTAGTCCTCGCGCTTACCCTCTCGTTGTTGACTATTTTTATAGATTGCATGCGGATGGTGGCTCGGGTAAGCGCGAGGACTAGAAGACTTGCGTAGTTGCTTTAGTGACTTGCTTTTGGATTGTTTAGGATTGGGTAGCGTATCCCCAATCGACATGCTCGGCTTTATTGTGTATTAAAAGTCTTATGGTCAAAAACGTGTATTTGGCACTTAAGTGGTAATTTGGGTCGATGTGGGACCCGCTTTGTAAAACTCGTTCATACCTTAGTTATGTGCTAGTTTAATATATATAAACTTGTGTCTAAAAGCGTTTTGGTTATAAAGGTCGGGAACTAGTCGAACATTTTCGCGTTGGAAACTTTTTGGGACAGTCCAGATTGGCGCGCCGCGCCACTGCACAGCACAGGAAATTTTTTTTTTTTTGTTGTAAAATTTAACGGGAATTGTCGTGGTTTGGTTTGGGTTGTTACAAGTTTATATATATATATATATATATATATATATATATATATATATATATATATTAAATAACTAAAACCCTAATTAAACCTAAACCTAATTTATTAAACCCTAATTTAATAAAACCCTAATACATTAAATAAAACCCTAATCATTACTTCACTAAACTCTAAACCTAATAATACTATTAAACATTTATCACATAAACCCTAATCATTAAATACTACTTTAATTAATTAAACCTAATTAATTAATACTACTACTTAACCCTAATACTATTTATACTACAAACTACTACTTATACTTATACTACTACTTAACACTTATACACTCATACTACTACTATCACTTATAATATACTACTTATAGTATGACATACGATTACAATAGTCATTCACGATAACGTGTGATTACTCGAACGTCAACGCTACTTAAGGCCTAGGGTGATCCTTGGTACCACTATGGGACACTTGTGCATTTCGAATGCCAAACTTAGATTTTGGTCAAGAAATCCTGGGCCAACCGGTAACAATTGGTCATTCTAGTGACTCGGCGGTGGAATAGATGTTTGGGTATAATGCACAATGTCAAACCTGACTATAGTAATCATACACTTAGTTATCTTCACACTTAATAGGTGTTAGACTTATTAAGGACAACTCACTAGTGTTCGATACTAACTTACTAAAAGTGGAAATTACTAAAAGTGGAAACTTGCTAAAAGTAGAAACTTACTAGAAATGGAACTTAGTAAAATGAACTATATTTAAAACACTTTCATACTTAAACTTAAATTTGGGCAAAACACTTAACTACTCCTAAATGTCCTTAGGTTGACTTTCTGCTCATTCATCCAAACTTTCTATTCAGAGGAATAACGATCTCTCTCTACTTACTAAGGTGAACTCATAGCCCCACTCTTTATTGGATGCAACTTATTTAACTTTTTGGGGTGAGACACATGCTATTTTTACTATTTACAATTTAGACACAAGTACCAACTGTTAAACTATGCTATACTCGGCTATGTTCGACTAAGTCCCTACATTGATATTTTTAATTGCTCGTTAAATGCATTCTTGATTATTGGGGGTAGGCCTATCGGGAGTAACGTCCCCGATACATTTGACCAAGTCATTGTATTACTTAATAATGAAATTAAACCGACAAGTATAGACACAACTTGTCATTGGGGCAAACTTTGAACGTTTAGTCTAAATATCACGAATTGGCATAACTTTTTGATCCCTGCGAGATCAACTTTGTAAACTAAATCTTGTGGTCTAAAACAATGGTCAAACTTATTTGTTAAACCTATGAACTTCACTCAACCTTTTTGATTGACACTTTAGCATGTTTGTCTCAGGTGCCGATTGATCAAGCTTATTTACTTACTGGTTATGTGATGCTACTTGGACTTAGGATAAAGAGATATCGCATTTATTATTCTTGCATTTGAAACAATTACTTTACTGTAATTTCCATTATTGTAACGACATTCATTTTTCGTTGCGTACTCAATAAAGTTTGTTTTTATCATTTAGTATTGTTCTCGTATATTATAATATGTTGGTTTATTTGATATTAATGTCACATTCACCCAGGCCCTAATTGGGGGTGTGATAGATTGGTATCAAAGCATAACCAGGCTGTTATAGAGAACCAGGATTGCATCTTTATGTGTGCCTTACTTGCTAGCTAGGGTGCCTTAGCAATCTAGGAAACTATAACCTTTCCTGCCTTAGACTTTAAAGCACTTAGGATTGCCTTATAATCTTAATAATTATGCTTTAATAAACTTGACTTAAAGATTCTAATCAGTCTCTTTCCTAATGTTAGGATGTCAAGCTCAAGCGTTAATCAACCAAATAAAATGACTCTTTTCAAATCTTCTGAAGAAATGGCTCGCTTTAAACCTACCACCGAAGTAGGTGTTGGACACTCTTCAACTTCGAGATGAGTCCAAAGCCCACCTTATGGTCTTGGTGGTCCACCCTCACCAAACTATAGTCCGAATACTTTACCTAAGTCTCCCGACTACTACCCAACCCCAAGAATTGAAGACAAGGGGAAATGCCCTGCTGATTTTAAAGAAGATGGCCCGTCTAAGAAAAGAGCCCGATCTCCTTCTTATGATAACCATAACGCCATGTGTGAAATCATGAATCTGCGAATAACTACCGAGAAGAACTTCGATGGTTTACTTCGCCATGTCACAAGGATCGAGGCTCGAATGGATGAAAAAGACTTAGTAATCAAGAAACTTGTGGAAGAAAATGCGGAGTTAAAGAAAGAGATAAAGTTGGTGAAGTATGAGGAAGAACGTAACACCCATTGGGGAAAACAATCGCTTGCTCATCTCAAGGAGGATGTTGATTTCTGGATGGATATGGAAAGAAATCGAGTCAATAAGCAGCTTGCTCTAAAGGGGTACGATAACAACGCAGTCAATAGCCGCGTTACTAACCTCTACGATAACCTCGAGTATCTATATGAGAAACAAAAGGCGAGGAACAAGAAAGTTGATGATTTTATGAAGAAGGTTGAGGGCGAGAAGAAGAAATATGAAGATTACTTCAATCTTAATATTTCCTAGTTTATTTTTCCAATTTCTTATCTATGTAAAGGCTATGCCTTAAACTATTTCTATTTCTGAATCGTGCATTAAAAAGTCTTATTTATGCCTCGTTCTAATAATATAAAGTGTTCTATTAATATCATGTGATATCAATGCTTTATTTTATTCATACTTGTAATTGCTCAAACTTATAACTTGTCACCTTACCAAACTTATGTTCACTTCTATGTAGTGACATCATGGTTCGTCCGACTGCACCTACCGTTAACAACATCGTATTGACCACTGATCAATTCCAATAGTTGCTCACTGCCACCCAAGGAAACGCTCAAGCTAATAATGTTAACACCCAACCGAAACCTTGTTCTTACAAGGACTTTACAAACTGCCATCCTCCCACTTTCAAGGGAAAGGAAGAGGCTATCGAACTAGTTCGATGGTTCGAGAAGCTAGAGTCTATCTTCCGTGTTTGCAACTGCGGCGATAACGATCGGGTCAAATATGCCACTAGCTCATTAGCTGGCAATACTTTGACTTGGTGGACTGCTCATGCTAAGTCTGTAGGAATTGACAATGCTAATGCAATTCCATAGGATGAACTCAAAAGCATGATGGTTAATAAATTCTGTCCTAGGAGTCAAGTTCAAAAACTTGAAGTCGAGTTCTGAGAACTCAAGGTGAAGGGTACCGATATTGAAAGTTATACCAACTGTTTTCTTGAGCTTTCTACTTTGTGTCTCGAGATGTTTCCTACCGAAGCTAGAAGGATTGAAAGGTATATTGAAGGTCTCCCCGAGGATGTTCAGGGGAATGTTATTGCTGCCGAGAAGGTTACTCTTGATGATGTGATTCTCATGGCACAAAATCTGATGTTGGCCAAAAGAGGAAGAGTGTCGGCTAATAAGCAGGTTGATACTAAGGGTAATGAAGGTAAAAGGAAGTTTGAGCCATCTCAAGGTTCAACTCAGAATGTTAGTAAGAAGCTGGCTGATAGTACAAGGACGAATTATAAGGGTACCTATCCTTTTTGTATTCGTTGTGAAAGGCATCACCCGGGGCGGTGTACTGCTACCTGTTTATTGTGTAAGAAAGTGGGACACGTTGCCAAGACGTGTAAGACTCCTCCAAAGGATAAAGCTATTGTTCCTGTCAAAGCTCCTCCTACTTGTTACACTTGTGGGGAAAAGGGACACATTAGCCCAAATTGTCCTTAGAAGAAAGATAATCCCGCTACTAGAGCCAATACTACTGCTGCAAAGGGGCGTGCATTTGTTCTTACTGCTGCTGAAGCCCGAGATGAAGATGAGGTCATCACGGGTACGTGTCTTGTCAATAATTGTTATGCAACTATTTTATTTGATACGGATGCCGACAAAAGTTACGTGTCTAGTGAATTTTGTACCCTATTTATTGAAAGGCCTCAACCCTTAGAATCTAAACGATTAGTAGAAGTAGCCAATGGAAAGATCATGAAAGTCGATAAGATCTATAAAAAATGTAACCTAATTTTAGCCAACAAAGAATTTAAGATAGACCTTTTGCCGGTCGAGCTCGGGAGTTTTGATGTCGTAGTCGGAATGGATTGGTTACGTCCATTACATGTTGCAATCATGTGTTACGACAAAACGGTTAACATTCCGTTGGGAAATGGAGAGACTCTAGTCATTCAAGGCGACAAGAGTGGTTCTAATCTCAACATTATCTCCTGTATTAAAACCCGCAAATACCTTATGAAAGGTTATCCAGCTATTCTAGCCCATGTTAAGATGATTGAATCGAAAGAGAAGTGTATTGAAGACGTAACAGTGGTTAAAGACTTTCCCGATGTTTCCCGAAGATCTTCCTGGTCTTCCACCTCCTCGACAAGTTAAATTTCAAATTGATTTAGCTCCCGGTGCTGCTCCTATTGCTAAAGCACCATACCGTTTAGCACCGTCCGAAATGAAGGAATTATCCAACCAACTCCAAGAACTATTGGATAAAGGTTTCATTCATCCAAGCTCGTCCCCATGGGGAGCTCCTATTCTATTCGTTAAGAAGAAGGACGGTACGTTGAGGATGTGCATTGATTACCGCGAACTCAACAAGCTTACTATCAAGAACCGTTATCCGTTGCCACGTATTGATGATCTATTCGACCAACTTCAAGGGTCAAGTGTTTATTCAAAGATTGATTTGAGGCCCGGTTATCACCAACTCAAAGTCATGAAATCCGATATTCCTAAGACTGCTTTTCGCACTCGTTATGGGCATTATGAATTTTGTGTTATGCCTTTTGGCTTAACTAATGCTCCTACCGTGTTCATGGATCTTATAAATCGTGTCTGCAAGCCGTATCTCGACAAATTTGTCATTGTATTCATTGATGACATCTTGATCTACTCAAAGAGTGATAAAGAACATGAGCAGCATTTGCGCGTGATTCTTGAACTCTTACGAAAGGAACAACTTTACGCTAAATTTTCAAAGTGCAAGTTTTAGCTCAAAACCGTACAATTCCTTAGACATGTTGTTGATAGTAACAGAATACATGTCGATCCAGCTAAGATTACCGCTATTCAGAACTGGGAGATACCAAAGATTGCGAAGCATATTCGTTAATTTTTGGGACTTGCCGATTATTATCGAAGGTTCATAAAAGATTTTTCTCTTCTTGCTAAACCCCTTACGAAGTTAACTCACAAAGGGAAGAAGTTTGAGTGGTCCGAAGAACAGGAATCTGCTTTCAAGGTTCTAAAGGATAAATTGACCACAGCCCTGATTCTCTCTTTACCCGAAGGTTCAGACGACTTTGTTGTTTATTGCGATGCCTCAAAGCAAGGCTTTGGTTGTGTTTTAATGCAACGTGAAAAGCTTATTGCCTATGCATCTAGACAGTTGAAGAAACATGAGGAGAACTATACCACACACGACCTTGAGTTAGATGTCGTGGTATTTGCATTAAAGATAAGGAGACATTATCTATATGGTACCATTTTACAGTGTACACTGACCATAAAAGTCTTCGACACATCTTTGATCAAAAACAGCTAAATATGAGGCAAAGTCGATGGATCGAGCTATTGAATGATTATCACTGTGAGCTGAAATATCATCCCGGGAAGGCAAATATAGTTGCCGATGCCCTTAGTCAAAAAGACGATGTTAAACGTGTTCGTGCTTTAAACCTGAAAATCAAATCGAATCTTATATCGCGAATCGGTGAAGCTCAATTGGAAGCTATTAAACCAACACTTATCGAAGGTGAAGGACCTATCGGTTTTGAGAACCAACTCCAAGTGAAAGCTAATGGTACACGGTACTTTGGCAACAGAATTTGGGTTCCTCGCTTCGGTAATCTCCGTGAACTAGTCTTGGATGAAGCACATAAGACTAGGTATTCTATTCATCATGGTTCCAGTAAGATGTATCACGATGTGAAGGAATTCTACTGGTGGCCTAACATGAAAGCCGACATTGCTACTTATGTTAGTAAGTGTCTCACTTGTTTGAAAGTCAAGGCAGAACATCAAAAGCCTTCTGGTCTATTGACACAACCCGATATCCAACAGTGGAAGTGGGAATACATCACTATGGATTTCGTTGCTAAGTTGCCTAAGATTTCAAACGGTAACGATACTATTTGGGTCATAGTTGATCGTCTTACTAAATCTGCACATTTCATACCGATCAAGGAAACTGATAAGATGGAGAAATTATCTTAGCTTTACATTAAAGAAATTGTCTCACGTCATGGGGTTCCTATCTCAATTATTTCTGATCGCGACAGTCGATTCGTTTCTAGATTCTGGAAAACTTTACAATCTGCTCTTGGAACTCAACTCGAAATGAGTACAGCCTATCATCCGCAAACTGATGGTCAAAGTGAATGAACTATTCAAACCTTGGAAGATATGCTACGTGCTTGTGTAATCGATTTTGGCAAAGGATGGGATAGACATCTACCTTTAGTTGAATTTTCCTACGACAACAGTTATCACTCTAGCATTAAAGCTGCACCTTTTGAAGCTTTATACGGCCAGAAATGTAGATCCCCTTTGTGTTGGGATGAACTCGAGGACATACATTTAACTGGTCCTAAAATTATTCATGAAACTACCGAAAAGATCATTCAGATTAAGCAACGATTAGAAACTGCCCGTAGCCGACAAAAGAGCTATGCCGATAAGAATCGAAAGGATATAGAATTCCAAGTTGGAGATAAAGTCATGTTGAAAGTATCCCCTTGGAAAGGCGTTGTCCATTTCGGTAAACGAAGCAAACTCAGTCCACGATATGTTGGACCTTTCACAGTCACTCAAAGAGTCGGTCCCGTGGCGTACCGATTAGAACAACCAACTGAACTTAGCCAAGTAAATGATGTGTTTCATGTCTCGAATCTTAAGAGGTGTCTTGCTGATGACACACTAGTTATTCCTTTTGATGATATCCGCATTGATGAGCAAATGCATTTCATTAAAGAACATATAGAAATCATGGAAGGAGAGGTCAAACAAATGCGTAAAAGTAACATACCTATTGTTAAAGTCCGTTGGAATTCGCGTAGAGGCCCCGAATATACCTGGGAACGTAAAGACCACATGATACAGAAATATCCCGATTTATTCTCAACTACTGATGCAAACGAGGAATCTGCCTAAAAATTCGGGACGAAGTTTCTAATAACGGGGAGGTACTATAATGACCCTCATTTTTCCATTCTATATTTTTACATATTAAATGCCCAATAATATAATTAAACTTAACGATTAAAATTTAATTAATGATTGTTAAGTAATAAGAATTATAAATTATGTTAATTAACTTGGTGTAATAATTGACAAGTTAATAAAGAGATAAAAATAATGAGCTTATTAATTTTTGCGAACAAAATAAATAACCATAAACTTTGTACACTTAAATAATTAAACTTGGATAATTAAGGAACCATTTAAGCTAATCTAAAGTACAAGGACTAAAGTGAAAAAAGTTCCACCCTAACCCTTCTAGCCCTAGCCGATTTTTAAAGGGGGTAAAATTACCCTTTTGCCCTTCAAATTTTCAGCCAAGCAACCTCCCATCACCTCCTCATTTAACCTAACTTGTTCCCAAAGTAATTCCTAATTAAACCTTAATTCTAGAATTCTCTAATCACTCCTATAAATAGAGACCTAGGCTAAACCATTTTCTTGTACCAAATCAAAATCACAAATCTCTCTCAAGTCTCTCTCCCTCTCTCTAATTTTCGGCCAAAAAAACCGAAAATCACCACCACCACCATCGAATTTATCATCATCAATCTTCAAGGGTTTTCAAGTGATATTCAAGCTCGTTCTTCATGTTCTTCAAGGATCTTCAAAGGTGTTCTTGATTATTGGAGAGCTTTGATCTTCATCTTCAAGTGTTTCTTCTCTTCTTTTGTTAATCTTCATTAAGGTAAAACCCTAGATCTAAACTTTTAAATTCCATCTTGTTAATTCATGTTTATAATCATGTTCATGTTATTAATCTCATTCATAATCATATTCATATTGTAAAAAAAATATGCATATACATACATACTTACGGTTCTATAAAAAAAAGATTTTTTGTTTGATCTTTAAAACCTAGAAGATGTGATAAAAGATTTGTTAGTGTTTAAATAAGGAAACAAAAGTATATACATATACATATGCATATTCGATACATATATATATACATATAAAAAAATATTTTTATATATATACATATACATACGGTTTATATATAAAAACAAAAAAAATAAAAATACTATATATATATATATATATATATATATATATATATATATATATATATATATATATATATATATATATATATATATATATTAAATAACTAAAACCCTAATTAAACCTAAACCTAATTTATTAAACCCTAATTTAATAAAACCATAATACATTAAATAAAACCCTAATCATTACTTCACTAAACTCTAAACCTAATAATACTATTAAACATTTATCACATAAACCCTAATCATTAAATACTACTTTAATTAATTAAACCTAATTAATTAATACTACTACTTTACCTTAATACTATTTATACTACAAACTACTACTTATACTTATACTAGTACTTAACACTTATACACTCATACTACTACTATCACTTATAATATACTACTTATAGTATGACACACGATTACAATAGTCATCCACGATAACGTGTGATTACTCAAATGTCAACGCTACTTAAGGCCTAGGGTGATCTTGGTACCACTATGGGATGCTTGTGGATTACGAATGCCAAACTTAGATTTTGGTCAAGAAATCCTGGGCCAACCGGTAACAATTGGTCATTCTAGTGACTCGGCGGTGGAATAGATGTTTGGGTATGATGCACAATGTCAAACCCGACTATAGTAATCATACACTTAATTATCTTCACACTTAATAGGTGTTAGACTTATTAAGGACAACTCACTAGTGTTCGACACTAACTTACTAAAAGTGGAAATTACTAAAAGTGGAAACTTGCTAAAAGTAGAAACTTAATAGGAATGGAACTTAGTAAAATGAACTATACTTAAAACACTTTCATACTTAAACTTAAATTTGGGCAAAACACTTAACTAATCTTAAATTTCCTAAGGTTGAATTTCTGCTCATTCATCCAAACTTTCTATTCTGAGGAATAACGATCTCTCTCTACTTACTAAGGTGAACTCATGAGATGACCCGTCCTAATCCATAAGGATGAATACAATAACATATGATTACATCGCGAGGTATTTGACCTCTATATGATACATTTTACAAACATTGCATTCATTTTTAAAAGACAACCTTTCATTACATCGAAAGTTGACATGCATGTATACCATTTCATAATATCCAACTTATAAATGACCTAATCTGTCATTTACTTAATAATAATCTCTATTGAACTCAACGACTTGAATGCAACGCCTTTTAAAATATGCCATGAATGATTCCAAGTAATATCTTTAAAATGAGCAAATGCACAGCGGAAGATTTCCTTAATACCTGAGAATAAACATGCTTTAAAGTGTCAACCAAAAGGTTGGTGAGTTCATTAGTTTATCGTAATCAATCATTTCCATAATTTTAATAGACCACAATATTTCATTTAATCAATAATCATACACTCGTAAGTGTTTAAAATTTATTCGTATGGATTGAACACCTGGTAATCGACCTTAACAAAATGCATCTAGAATATCCCCATATATAATCATCGAAGTACTAAAGCAGTTCAAATTCTCTGACTGGGGCGTGTCACAGCCCATAGATCTATCTTTAGGATTCGCGTCAATCGGTGGCAATTATAATAAACACCAATTCTTAGGTTACCAAGTTCAACAAGGGCGATATCCGGTATAACAATTCAATCATAGAATGTAGTTTCGATTACTTGTGTCTATTTCGTCAATCATTTATAAAAGCGCATATATTCTCAGTCCCAAAAATATATATTGCAAAAGCATTTAAAAAAGGAGCAAATGAAACTCACAATACTGTATTTCGTAGTAAAAATACATATGACGTCATTGAACAAGTGCAAGGTTGGCCTCGGATTCATGAACCTATATTATGTGTGTGTGTATATATATATATATATATATATATATATATATATATATTTACATTTATATGTTGGTAATATCAGTCTAACAATTTAGGTCAGGTCATAGTGTATCACAATCCTAATGCTCGATATCGATATGCAAAAGTCAACAAAAGTCAAATTGACCCAAGATGATTTACAAAATCTATACATGTTTATTTTATAACTTAAAAGTCGTTATATATATATATATATATATACATATATATATATATATATATATATATATATATATATATATATATATATATATATATATATTTATCAAATTTTATGAAAGTAAAAATAATACAAGTCATTTATTAATAAATAAAAATTTATACTAAAATTTATATATGATAAAAATATACTTTTATATATCTTAAATAATATAATTTATAAATTTCATTTAATATCATAAAATATATTAGTATGTATTATTAATGTGATTATATTACGTGTGGTAAAAATATCTTTGTATCACATATTTGATAAAATAATATTGATAATGAGCAAAAGTTGTATTATTTTGTGATAATAATAATATTAATTATAATAACAATATTTATATTTACTAATGTTAATAATAATTTTGATAATTAATAATAATCTTTTATAATAATACCAATGTCATAATAATGATATTACTAATAATGATAAAAATATTATAATCATGTTAATGATAATAATAATGTTAATAATATTGTTGTTATTAATAATACTAATAATAATAAAAATGATAATTTAAATGAAAATATAAATTTTGAGAGTTATAATGAAATTTTCTAACCATCATGATAATTATAATAATATCGATACTTTTTACTATTAACTGTAGTAATAATAATATTTTATACAAGAATAATAATCCTATTCAAAATGATAATTTTAATAAAAGATGGTTTTAATATTTAATGATACTTTTAATAATAATAATGACGATAAAGATAATAAAATGATAGTTTTGATAAAAATATTAATTATTTTAATACTAATAATAATAATAATAATAATAATAATTATAATAATTATAATAATAATTATAATAATAATAATAATAATAATAATAATAATAATATTATTATTATTGATTATTAGATAATAATAATAACGATAATAACGACGATAACGATAACAATAACGATAACGATAACGATAACGATAACGATAACGATAACAATAATGATAACGATAATGATAATCATTTTAAATAAAATTATAGATAATTCAATTGACGATATCTTTTAATCCGTTCATCGAAATCATACGCTTTCTAAATGAAAAGTTATTAATTTTTCGACAGCTTTCCAACAACATGCATATCATATACCTTATCCTAGTAGCATATGTATCAAATTCATGATTTATCATAAAATATTTAACGACAAAAATAAACATACAAGCATGCATAATCATATCTACTCGAGCACTAGTCAGGGATACACTATTAATATACAAAAGATAAGATATGAATGCTCACGTATCAATATTGTGATTCAATATTGCAGGAAAGTACGTAGACGCAACGGAGATGATAAACACTAGGTTTAACTCATGAGCATACCCCACGAACATTACCCATATCCTCCATAGCTATAACCCATAATTTTCTTAGCTTTGACTCACTCGAAAACCATTTTTGAAATCGTTTGGACATAACTTCGTCGTAGTATTTTATGTATAATACTAATAAAATTAATATTAATACTACTGATAATAATAATAAGATTAATAATATTATTAATCTTAATAATAATAATAATTAAAATAAAATAAATAATATTACGGAGTACATTAGATAGAGAGATAGAATGATGGATTTAACAAGCAGAAACGATCGAGTTTTATAGCCACATTTCTGGACCCATGAGCTCCGCGATCGTGGATATTTTCAAGCATACACCTCCGCAGTTGTGGAGGTTCCTGTTTCCAGCTCACTCACAAACAAAACGTGGGCTGCCGACGATTATATATATATATATATATATATATATATATATATATATATATATATATATATTATAATATATTTAATTTATATAATTAATTAAATATTATATTATATTTATTTACATAGTTAACCTGTAAATTTAGTTCCACTGATTTGTACGTTAGCACTCGACTCATGCCTCGGTTCCGGTTTCTCGAAAGCATTTATGTACGCTTAGAAAACTTGTACTTTACATTGCGCGAAGTGTACTTTTATCAATAATTAAACTTAATCATCGATAGACTATGTTACCCAAAGTATAACCTTTACATTTGAGTGTTGTGGTCATTTGCTTCTATAAATCAATGTCTCATTATTTATCAAAGTCTATTTAATAATATTATTTAAAATCAAAACGTTTTATGCCTAAGTTAATATTATATTTTATCACTTTGTAAAATATAAATATATTTTCATTTAGAAATATAAATTTATATATTTTAGAAATATTTATTTACTAATAAACTAATTCTATTTCAAAGTTTTTAATATATATATAATTTGAAATCGTTTTGAATAATAATAACTATTATATTACATAACATTTACGCTTTAAAACTTAATTTGATATAACCCCTTTATGCGTCAATCATTTATTTTAATTTTTCTCAAACGTTCTAAAACATATCTAAATATCAATCGAATCAAATAAACAAGTGTTACTATCGTTTACTTAACTAATTTGAAATCATATATACTTAATATAATACTCGTTGTGAGTTATTTAAATAACTAATTCTAATAGTTAATGTTATAACTTATGGTATATATATTTAAATTAAGTTATTCAAAAAAAACATTTAAATAATCAATTCTTATTGTATCGAAAAACGTTTTCGCACGATTGAAAATAGATCAATCGAATATTATGAAATTCAATTCTCCACTAACGTTTGTCTAGCTTTCGTTATTAGACACTTTTGTTCTTACATGTAAATCACTTTACCATTTTCCGAATATTGTCAAAATGAACAGATTTCTTAAATCAAAGTGGACCTTACTTCAGAGATCCGTAATCATATCACAATATATCTAATAATTCAATCATTTGACATTATCTTTTAATTCTGTCGATAAATATATTGAACAATTACGTTCATGTAAAGTATTATTCATCTAATACTTTGTTAACGTTCTCAAGTCATATAATAGACTTCATAACTTATTTTCATATCAATCAAACCATTTTAATGTTTTATTAATATTTCTCAATTTAATATTCACACACACACACACACACAGATATATATATATATATATATATATATATATATATATATATATATATATATATATATATATATATATATATATATATATATATATATATATGCATGCATATCTATTTACACATAATTGTTCGTGAATCGTTGGGAACAGTCGAAGGGTAAATGAATACATGAACACAGTTCAAATTTTTGTGATTTTAACATTACAGACTTTGCTTATCGTGTCAGAATAATATAAAGATAAAGTTTAAATTTGGTCGAAAATTTCCGGGTTGTCACAACTCATAGCCCCACTCTTTATTGCATGCAACTTATTTAACTTTTTATGGTGAGACACATACTATTTTTACTATTTACAATTTAGACACAAGTACCAACTGTTAAACTATGCTATACTCGGCTATGTCCGACTAAGTCCCTACATTGATATTTTTAATTGCTCGTTAAATGTAATCTTAATTATTGGGGGTAGGCCTATCGGGAGTAACGTCCCCGATACATTTGACCAAGTCATTGTATTACTTAATAATGAAATTAAACCGACAAGTATAGACACAACTTGTCATTGGGGCAAACTTTGAACGTTTAGTCTAAATATCACTAATTGGCATAACTTTTTGATCCCTGCGAGATCAACTTTATAAACTAAATCTTGTGGTCTAAAACAACAGTCAAACTTATTTGTTAAACCTATGAACTTCACTCAACCTTTTTGGTTGACACTTTAGCATGTTTGTCTCAGGTGCCGATTGATCAAGCTTATTTACTTACTGCTTATGTGATGCTACTTGGACTTAGGATCAAGAGATATCGCATTTATTATTCTTGCATTTGAAATAATTACTTTATTGTAATTTCCATTATTGTAACGACATTCATTTTCCGCTGCGTACTCAATAAAGTTTGTTTTTATCATTTAATATTGTTCTCATATATTATAATATGTTGGTTTATTTGATATTAATGTCACATTCACCCAGGCCATAATTGGGGGTGTGATATTCAACAACAATTCAGTTCACCTTATACTCCGCAGATGAATGGTGTTGCTGAAAGAAAGAATCGTACTCTAATTGAGACTGCTAGGACCATGATGGCTGACTCAGAGTTACCAGTTACCTTTTGGAGTGAGGTAGTTTTGAATGCGTGCTATTCGATGAATAGAGTGATTGTTGTGAAACGTCATGGCAAGACGTGTTATGAGTTGCTTCTGAAAAGAAAACCTCACATTAAACATCTTGAACCGTTTGGATATCTTTGTACTATAATGGTTAGAGATTCAAGTGGGAAATTCAATCCGAAAGCTGTTACAGGTAGGTTCTTGAGTTATGGGAATGCGTGCAAACGAGTGTACAATTTGGAATCACGATGTGTTGAAGAATGTACCGAAATTGATGTTCAAATACATGCAGCAATTCCATCCGAAAAAGGGTACACGTGGCAGTTTGATTATGATAAGTTGAATTCATTCAAGCTTCCAGAGGATGACTCTGATGATGAAGAGATAGCTGCACAAATGATGTATAACATGAAATGTCCCGTTCATATTGATTATAAAGGTTCCATATTAATTGATTTCGTTGCGAGGTTTTGACCTCTATATGAGACGTTTTTCAAAGACTGTATTCGTTTTTAAAAACAAACCATAACCTTTATTTTATCGACAAGGTTAAAAAGTCACCACGTAGATTATCCAGAAATGATAATCTAAAAATATCACACTTACACACTACCAATACATATTGGTTTACAATATTAATATGTTACAACAAAGTAAATCTCGAATGCAGTTTTAAACAATATTATACAAGCATGCTGACACCAAATCGTGTCCATATATTAGCATGCAACAGCGAAAGCTCTTAATAATCACCTGAGAATAAACATGCTTTAAACGTCAACAAAAATGTTGGTGAGTTATAGGTTTAACCTATATATTTATCAAATCGTAATAATAGACCACAAGATTTCATATTTCAATATACATCCCATACATAGAGATAAAAATCATTCATATGGTGAACACCTGGTAACCGACCTTAACAAGATGCATATAGAATATCCCCTATCATTTCGGGACTCCCTTCGGACATGATGAATTCGAAGTACTAAAGCATCCGGTACTTTGGATGGGGCTCATTGGGCCCAATAGATCTATCTTTAGGATTCGCGTCAATTAGGGTGTCTGTTCCCTAATTCTTAGATTACCAGACTAAAAAGGGGCATATTAGGTTTAATAATCCAGCCATAGAATGTAGTTTCATTTACTTGTGTCTATTTTGTAAAACATTTATAAAACTGCATGTATTCTCATCCCAAAATATTAGATTTTAAAAGTGGGACTATAACTCACTTTCACAGATTTTTACTTCGTCGGGAAGTAAGACTTGGCCACTGGTCGATTCACGAACCTATAACAAATATGTACATATATATCAAAGTATGTTCAAAATATATTTACAACATTTTTAATATATTTTGCTGTTTTAAGTTTATTAAGTCAGCTGTCCTCGTTAGTAACCTACAACTAGTTGTCCACAGTTAGATGTACAGAAAATAAAGCAATATATATTATCTCAAATCAATCCACGACCTCATGTATACAAGCCTCAGGCTAGATCACAACTCAAAGTATATATAATATTTTGGAATCAACCTCAACCATGTATAGCTAACTCCAACATTACTGCATATAGAGTGTATATGGTTGTTCCGAAATATATATATAGATGGGTCGATATGATATGTCAAAACATTGTATTCGTGTCTATGGTATCCCAAGATTACATAATATATTAGAATACATATATAATACAATATGAGTTAGCTAGGATATGATTAATATAGATTTGTTACCAATTTTCACGTAGCTACAACAAGAAAAATTATCCAATCTTGTTTTACCCATAACTTCTCCGTTTTAAATCCGTTTTGAGTGATTCAAGTTGCTATGGTTTCATATTGAACTTAAGTTTATGAATTTAAACAGAAAAAGTATAAGTTTATAGTCGGAAATACAGATTACAAGTCGTTTTTGTAAAGGTAGTCATTTCAGTCGAAAGAACGACGTCTAGATGACCATTTTGGAAAACATACTTTCACTTTGAGTTTAACCATGATTTTTGGATATAGTTTCATGTTCATAATAAAAATCATTTTCCCAAAAGAACAACTTTTAAATCAAAGTTTATCATAGTTTTTAATTAACTAACCCAAAACAGCCCGCGGTGTTACTACGACGGCGTATATCTGGTTTTACAGTGTTTTTCATATTTTCAGGTTTTAAATCATTAAGTTAGCATATCATATAGATATAGAACATGTGTTTAGTTGATTTTAAAAGTCAAGTTAGAAGGATTAACTTTTGTTTGCGAACAAGTTTAGAATAAACTAAACTATGTTCTAGTGATTACAAGTTTAAACCTTCGAATAAGGTAGTTTATATATATGAATCGAATGCTATTATGAACATCATTACTACCTCAAGTTTAGTAGGTAAACCTAATGGAAATGATGAAAAAATAACTTGAGCTTCAAAGGATCTTTGATGGCTTGAAAGTTCTTGAAATAGAATCATGATACAAAAACAAGTTCAAGTAAGATTATTACTCGAATTAAGATAGTTATAGTTATAGAAATTGAATCAAAGCTTGAATATGAACATTAACTTGATTTAGAAATATAACCTACTGTAAATAACAAAGGTTTCTTGATCTTAGATGATTGCTTGGAATGGATTAGGAAACTTGAAAGTAAACTTGTAAACTTGGAAGTGTTCTTGATGTGTTCTTGAGTAATTGTTTTTATGATGATTATAGGTAATAACCAAAGCTTGTATTTGATGATTTTTGCTGGAAAAATAGTAACTTAGACATTCATGTAAGATTGTGTGTGCTTTGAGAGAGAATTGGGAAGAAAATTGGAAGTGAAATGGAGTAGGTGGTGAGTGGTGAAGGTAAGTGGGGTTAAAAGGAGTTCTTGTTTTTGTTTCCTTGCTCATAAGTCATGCTAGTTGTCTAATTGTTGGTTCCACATGTTTGTTAACTATCTAGGGCTGCTAAGAGCTGAATTATTATGTGTATATACCAATAGTATATATGTCTAGGAGCTGGGTATTGTACGAGTACGAATACGGTTGCATACGAGTAGAATTGTTGATGAAAATGAATGAGAATGCAATTGTAAGCATTTTTGTTAAGTAAAAGTACTTTGATATGTGTCTTGAAGTCTTTCAAAAGTGTACTAATACATCTAAATACACTACATGTATATACATTTTAACTGAGTCGTTAAGTCATCGTTAGTCGTTACATGTAAGTGTTGTTTTGAAACCTTTAAGCTAACGATCACATTTAATGTTGTTAACCCATTGTTTATTATATCTAATGAGATGTTAAATTATTACATTATCAAGATATTATGATTTATGAATATATCTTAATATGATATATATACATTAAAATGTCGTTACAACGATAATCGTTACATATATGCCTCGTTTCGAAACCCTTAAGTTAGTAGTCTTGTTTTTACATATGTAGTTCATTGTTAATATACCTAATGATATGTTTACTTATTAATTATCATATTTAACATGGTGTAGCAATAACTTAAAATGATTTATATGTAATTAGTAAGACGTTGTTATAACGATAATCGTTATATATATCGTTTCGAGTTTCTTAAATTAATAGTCTCATTCTTATGTATATAACTCATTGTTAAAATACTTAATGAGGTACATACTTATCATAATATCATATTAACTATATATATATATATATATATATATATCCATATGTATGTCATCATATAGTTTTTACAAGTGTTAACGTTCATGAATCTTCGGTCAAATTGGGTGGTCAATTGTCTATATGAAACCTATTTCAATTAATCAAGTCATAACAAGTTTGATTGCTTAACATGTTGGAAACACTTAATCATGTAAAAATCAATTTCATTTAATATATATAAACTTGGAAAAGTTCGGGTCACTACAGTACCTACCCGTTAAATAAATTTCGTCCCAAAATTTTAAGCAGTTGGAGGTGTTGACGTATCTTCTGGAAATAAGTGCGGGTATTTCTTCTTCATCTGATCTTCTCGTTCCCAGGTGAACTCAGGTCCTCTACGAGCATTCCATCGAACCTTGACAATTGGTATCTTGTTTTATTTAAGTCTTTTAACCTCACGATCCATTATTTCGACGGGTTCTTCGATGAATTGAAGTTTTTCGTTGATTTGGATTTCGTCTAACGGAATAGTGAGATCTTCTTTAATAAAACATTTCTTCAAATTCGAGATGTGGAAAGTGTTACGTACAGCCGTGAGTTGTTGAGGTAACTCAATTCGGTAAGCTACTGGTCCGACACGATCACTAATCTTGAATGGTCCGATATACCTTGGATTTAATTTCCCTCGTTTAACAAATCGAACAACGCCTTTCCAAGGTGCAACTTTAAGCATGACCATCTCTCCAATTTTAAATTCTATATCTTTTCTTTTAATGTCAGCGTAGCACTTTTTTCGACTTTGGGCGGTTTTCAACCGTTGTTGAATTTGAATTATCTTCTCGGTAGTTTCTTGTATTATCTCCGGACCCATAATCTATCTATCCCCCACTTCATTCCAATAAATCGGAGACCTGCACTTTCTACCATAAAGTGCCTCAAACGGCGCCATCTCAATACTAGAATGATAACTGTTGTTGTAGGAAAATTCTGCTAAAGGTAGGTGTCGATCCCAACTGTTTCCGAAATCAATAACACATGCTTGTAGCATGTCTTCAAGCATTTGTATCGTCCTTTCGCTCTGCCCATCAGTTTGTGGATGATAGGCAGTACTCATGTCTAGACGAGTTCCTAATGCTTGCTGTAATGTCTGCCAGAATCTTGAAATAAATCCGCCATCCCTATCAGAGATAATAGAGATTGGTATTCCATGTCTGGAGACGACTTCCTTCAAATACAGTCGTGCTAACTTATCCATCTTGTCATCTTCTCTTATTGGTAGGAAGTGTGCTGATTTGGTGAGACGATCAACTATTACCCAAATAGTATCAAAACCACTTGCAGTCCTTGGCAATTTAGTAATGAAATCCATGGTAATGTTTTCCCATTTCCATTCCGGGATTTCGGGTTATTGAAGTAGACCTGATGGTTTCTGATTCTCAGCTTTGACCTTAGAACACGTCAAACATTCTCCTACGTATTTAGCAACATCGGCTTTCATAGGAGATATTGCTGGGTATGGAAATAAGTGCGGGTATTTCTTCTTCATCTGATCTTCTCGTTCCCAGGTGAACTCAGGTCCTCTACGAGCATTCCATCGAACCTTGACAATTGGTATCTTGTTTTACTTAAGTCTTTTAACCTCACGATCCATTATTTCGACGGGTTCTTCGATGAATTGAAGTTTTTTGTTGATTTGGATTTCGTCTAACGGAATAGTGAGATCTTCTTTAGCAAAACTTTTCTTCAAATTCGAGACATGGAAAGTGTTATGTACAGCCGCGAGTTGTTGAGGTAACTCAAGTCGGTAAGCTACTGGTCCGACACGATCAATAATCTTGAATGGTCCAATATACCTTGGATTTAATTTCCCTCGTTTACCAAATCGAACAACGCCTTTCTAAGGTGCAACTTTAAGCTTGACCATCTCTCCAATTTCAAATTCTATATCTTTTCTTTTAATGTCAGCGTAGCTCTTTTGTCGACTTTGGGCGGTTTTCAACCGTTGTTGAATTTGGATGATCTTCTCGGTAGTTTCTTGTATTATCTCCGGACCCGTAATATGTCTATCCCCCACTTCACTCCAACAAATCGGAGACCTGCACTTTCTACCATAAAGTGCTTCAAACGGTGCCATCTCAATGCTTGAATGGTAGCTGTTGTTGTAGGAAAATTCTGCTAATGGTAGATGTCGATCCCAACTGTTTCCGAAATCAATAACACATGCTCGTAGCATGTCTTCAAGCGTTTGTATCGTCCTTTTGCTCTGCCCATCAGTTTGTGGATGATGGGCAGTACTCATGTCTAGATGAGTTCCTAATGCTTGCTGTAATGTCTGCCAGAATCTTGAAATAAATCTGCCATCCCTATCAGAGATAATAGAGATTGGTATTCCATGTCTGGAGATGACTTTCTTCAAGTACAATCGTGCTAACTTCTCCATCTTGTCATCTTCTCTTATTGGCAGGAAGTGTGCTGATTTGGTGAGACGATCAACTATTACCCAAATAGTATCAAAACCACTTGTAGTCCTTGGCAATTTAGTGATGAAATCCATGGTAATGTTTTCCCATTTCCATTCCGAGATTTCGGGTTGTTGAAGTAGACCTGATGGTTTCTGATGCTCAGCTTTGACCTTAGAACACGTCAAACATTCTCCTATGTATTTAGCAATATCGGCTTTCATACCCAGCCACCAAAAGTGTTTCCATGTTTATATATATATAGGGACGAAATTTATTTAACGGGTAGGTACTGTAGTGACCCGAACTTTTCCATGTTTATATATATTAAATGAAATTGTTATTCACATGATTAAGTGTTTCCAACATGTTAAGCAATCAAACTTGTTAAGACTCGATTAATTGAAATAGGTTTCATATAGACAATTGACCACCCAAGTTGATCGGTGATTCACGAACGTTAAAACTTGTAAAAACTATATGATGATATATATATGGTTATATATATAGTTAACATGATATTATGATAAGTAAACATATCATTAAGTATATTAACAATGAACTTCATTTGTAAAAACAAGACTACTAACTTAATGATTTTGAAACGAGACATATATGTAACGATTATCGTTGTAACGACATTTAATGTATATATATCATATTAAGAGATATTTGTACATCATAATATCATGATAATATAATAATTTAAAATCTCATTTGATATTATAAACATTGGGTTAACAACATTTAACAAGATCGTTAACCTAAAGGTTTCAAAACAACACTTACATGTAACGACTAACGATGACTTAACGACTCAGTTAAAATGTATATACATGTAGTGTTTTAATATGTATTCATACACTTTTGAAACAAGACACTTATCAAAATACTTCTACTTAACAAAAATGCTTACAATTACATCCTCGTTCAGTTTCATCAACAATTCTACTCGTATGCACCCGTATTCGTACTCGTACAATACACAACTTTTAGATGTATGTGAAATGTCCCGTTCTTATTGATTAAAAACGTTCCATATTAATTGATTTCGTTGCGAGGTTTTGACCTCTATATGAGACGTTTTTCAAAGACTGCATTCATTTTAAAACAAACCATAACCTTTATTTCATCAATAAAGGTTTAAAAAGCTTTACGTAGATTATCAAATAATGATAATCTAAAATATCCTGTTTACACACGACCATTACATAATGGTTTACAATACAAATATGTTACAACAAAATAAGTTTCTTGAATGCAGTTTTTACACAATATCATACAAGCATGGACTCCAAATCTCGTCCTTATTTAAGTATGCGACAGCGGAAGCTCTTAATAATCACCTGAGAATAAACATGCTTAAAACGTCAACAAAAATGTTGGTGAGTTATAGGTTTAACCTATATATATCAAATCATAATAATAGACCACAAGATTTCATATTTCAATACACATCCCATACATAGAGATAAAAATCATTCATATGGTGAACACCTGGTAACCGACATTAACAAGATGCATATATAAGAATATCCCCATCATTCCGGGACACCCTTCGGATGTGATATAAATTTCGAAGTACTAAAGCATCCGGTACTTTGGATGGGGTTTGTTAGGCCCAATAGATCTATCTTTAGGATTCGCGTCAATTAGGGTGTCTGTTCCCTAATTCTTAGATTACCAGACTTAATAAAAAGGGGCATATTCGATTTCGATAATTTAACCATAGAATGTAGTTTCACGTACTTGTGTCTATTTTGTAAATCATTTATAAAACCTGCATGTATTCTCATCCCAAAAATATTAGATTTTAAAAGTGGGACTATAACTCACTTTCACATATTTTTACTTCGTCGGGAAGTAAGACTTGGCCACTGGTTGATTCACGAACCTATAACAATATATACATATATATCAAAGTATATTCAAAATATATTTACAACACTTTTAATATATTTTGATGTTTTAAGTTTATTAAGTCAGCTGTCCTCGTTAGTAACCTACAACTAGTTGTCCACAGTTAGATGTACAGAAATAAATCGATAAATATTATCTTGAATCAATCCACGACCCAGTGTATACGTATCTCAGTATTGATCACAACTCAAACTATATATATTTTGGAATCAACCTCAACCCTGTATAGCTAACTCCAACATTCACATATAGAGTGTCTATGGTTGTTCCGAAATATATATAGATGTGTCGACATGATAGGTCGAAACATTGTATACGTGTCTATGGTATCTCAAGATTACATAATATACAATACAAATTGATTAAGTTATGGTTGGAATAGATTTGTTACCAATTTTCACGTAGCTAAAATGAGAAAAATTATCCAATCTTGTTTTACCCATAACTTCTTCATTTTAAATCAGTTTTGAGTGAATCAAATTGCTATGGTTTCATATTGAACTCTATTTTATGAATCTAAATAGAAAAAGTATAGGTTTATAGTCAGAAAAATAAGTTACAAGTCGTTTTTGTAAAGGTAGTCATTTCAGTCGAAAGAACGACGTCTCGATGACCATTTTAGAAAACATACTTCCACCTTGAGTTTAACCATAATTTTTGGATATAGTTTCATGTTCATAATAAAAATCATTTTCTCAGAATAAAAACTTTTAAATCAAAGTTTATCATAGTTTTTAATTAACTAACCCAAAACAGCCCGCGGTGTTACTACGACGGCGTAAATTCGGTTTTACGATGTTTTTCGTGTTTTCAGGTTTTAAATCATTAAGTTAGCATATCATATAGATATAGAACATGTGTTTAGTTGATTTTAAAAGTCAAGTTAGAAGGATTAACTTTTGTTTGCGAACAAGTTTAGAATTAACTAAACTATGTTCTAGTGATTACAAGTTTAAACCTTCGAATAAGATAGCTTTATATGTATGAATTTAATGATGTTATGAACATAATTAATACCTTAAGTTCCTTGGATAAACCTACTGGAAAATAGAAAAATGGATCTAGCTTCAACGGATCCTTGGATGGCTCGAAGTTCTTGAAGCAGAATCATGACACGAAAACAAGTTCAAGTAAGATCATCACTTGAAATAAGATTGTTATAGTTATAGAAATTGAACCAAAGTTTGAATATGATTATTACCTTGTATTAGAATGATAACCTACTATAAGAAACAAAGATTTATTGAGGTTGGATGATTACCTTACAAGATTGGAAGTGAGCTAGCAAACTTGAAAGTATTCTTGATTTTATGTAACTAGAACTTGTAGAATATATGAAGAACACTTAGAACTTGAAGATAGAACTTGAGAGAGATCAATTAGATGAAGAAAATTGAATAATGAAAGTGTTTGTAGGTGTTTTTGGTCGTTGGTGTATGGATTAGATATAAAGGATATGTAATTTGGTTTTCATGTAAATAAATCATGAATGATTACTCATATTTTTGTAATTTTATGAGATATTTCATGCTAGTTGCCAAATGATGGTTCCTACATGTGTTAGGTGACTCACATGGGCTACTAAGAGCTGATCATTGGAGTGTATATACCAATAGTACATACATCTAAAAGCTGTGTATTGTACAAGTACGAATACGGGTGCATACGAGTAGAATTGTTGATGAAACTGAACGAGGATGTAATTGTAAGCATTTTTGTTAAGTAGAAGTATTTTGATAAGTGTATTGAAGTCTTTCAAAAGTGTATAAATACATATTAAAACACTACATGTATATACATTTTAACTGAGTCGTTAAGTCATCGTTAGTCGTTACATGTAAGTGTTGTTTTGAAACCTTTAGGTTAACGATCTTGTTAAATGTTGTTAACCCAATGTTTATAATATCAAATGAGATTTTAAATTATTATATTATCATGATATTATCATGTATGAATATCATTAAATGTCTTTACAACGATAATCGTTACATATATGTCTCGTTTAAAAATCATTAAGTTAGTAGTCTTGTTTTTACATATGTAGTTCATTGTTAATATACTTAATGATATGTTTACTTATCATAGTATCATGTTAACTATATATATATCCATATATATGTCATCATATAGTTTTTACAAGTTTTAACGTTCGTGAATCACCGGTCAACTTGGGTGGTCAATTGTCTATATGAAACATATTTCAATTAATCAAGTCTTAACAAGTTTGATTGCTTAACATGTTGGAAACATTTAATCATGTAAATATCAATCTCAATTAATATATATAAACATGGAAAATTTCGGGTCACTACAGTACCTACCCGTTAAATAAATTTCGTCCCGAAATTTTAAGCTGTTGAAGGTGTTGACGAATCTTCTGGAAATAGATGCGGGTATTTCTTCTTCATCTGATCTTCACACTCCCAGGTGAACTCGGATCCTCTACGAGCATTCCATCAAACCTTAACAATTGGTATCTTGTTTTGCTTAAGTCTTTTAACCTCACGATCCATTATTTCGATGGGTTCTTCAATGAATTGAAGTTTTTCGTTGATTTGGATTTCATCTAACGGAATAGTGAGATCTTCTTTAGCAAAACATTTCTTCAAATTCGAGACGTAGAAAGTGTTATGTACAGCCGCGAGTTGTTGAGGTAACTCAAATCAGTAAGCTACTGGTCCGACACGATCAATAATCTTGAATGGTCCAATATACCTTGGATTTAATTTCCCTCGTTTACCAAATCGAACAACGCCTTTCCAAGGTGCAACTTTAAGCATGACCATCTCTCCAATTTCAAATTCTATATCTTTTCTTTTAATGTCAGCGTAGCTCTTTTGTCGACTTTGGGCGGTTTTCAACCGTTGTTGAATTTGGATGATCTTCTCGGTAGTTTCTTGTATAATCTCCGGACCCGTAATCTGTCTATCCCCCACTTCACTCCAACAAATCGGAGACCTGCACTTTCTACCATAAAGTGCTTCAAACGGCGCCATCTCAATGCTTGAATGGTAGCTGTTGTTGTAGGAAAATTCTGCTAACGGTAGATGTCGATCCCAACTGTTTCCGAAATCAATAACACATGCTCGTAGCATGTCTTCAAGTATTTGTATCGTCCTTTCGCTCTGCCCATCAGTTTGTGCATGATAGGCAGTACTCATGTCTAGACGAGTTCCTAATGCTTGCTGTAATGTCTGCCAGAATCTTGAAATAAATCTGCCATCCCTATCAGAGATAATAGAGATTGGTATTCCATGTCTGGAGACGACTTCCTTCAAATACAGTCGTGCTAACTTCTCCATCTTGTCATCTTCTCTTATTGGCAGGAAGTGTGCTGATTTGGTGAGACGATCAACTATTACCCAAATAGTATCAAAACCACTTGCAGTCCTTGGCAATTTAGTTATTAAATCCATGGTAATGTTTTCCCATTTCCATTCCGGGATTTCGGGTTGTTGAAGTAGACCTGATGGTTTCTGATGCTTAGCTTTGACCTTAGAACACGTCAAACATTCTCCTACGTATTTAGCAACATCGGCTTTCATACCCGGCCACCAAAAATGTTTCTTGAGATCCTTGTACATCTTCCCCGTTCCAGGATGTATTGAGTATCTGGTTTTATGAGCTTCTCTAAGTACCATTTCTCTCATATCTCCAAATTTTGGTACCCAAATCCTTTCAGCCCTATACCGGGTTCCGTCTACCTGAATATTATGATGTTTCTCCGATCCTTTGGGTATTTCATTCTTCAACTTTCCTTCTTTTACAACTCCCTGCTGTGCCTCCTTTATTTGAGTAGTAAGGTTAGTACGAATAATTATATTCATAGATTTTACCCGTATAGGTTCTCTGTCCTTCCTGCTCAAAGCGTCGGCTACCACATTCGCCTTCCCTAGGTGGTAACGAATCTCAAAGTCGTAATCATTCAACAATTCAATCCACCTACGCTCCCTCATGTTCAGTTGTTTCTGATTAAATATGTGTTGGAGACTTTTGTGGTCGGTATATATAATACTTTTGACCCCATATAAGTAGTGCCTCCAAGTCTTTAATGTAAAAACAACGGCGCCCAATTCCAAATCGTGAGTCGTATAATTTTGCTCGTGAATCTTCAATTATCTAGATGCCTAAGCAATTACCTTTGTTCGTTGCATTAATACACAACCGAGGCCTTGCTTTGAGGCATCACAATATATCACAAAATCATCATTCCCTTTAGGCAATGACAATATAGGTACCGTAGTTAACTTTTTCTACAACAATTGAAACGCTTTCTCCTGCTCATCCTTTCATTCAAATTTCTTCCCTTTATGTGTTAATGCAGTCAAGGGTTTTGCTATTTTGGAAAAATCTTGGATGAAACTTCTGTAGTAACTAGCCAGTCCTAAAAAATGGCGTATATGCTTCGGAGTTTTTGGGGTTTCCCACTTTTCAACGGTTTCAATATTTGCCGGATCTACTTGAATACCTTCTTTGTTCACTATGTGACCGAGGAATTGAACTTCTTCCAACCAAAATGCACACTTTGAAAACTTAGCGTACAGTTTTTCTTTGATCAACAACTCTAGCACTTTTCTCAAATGTTCTTCATGCTCTTGATCATTCTTTGAGTAAATAAGTATGTCATCGATGAAAACAATGACAAACTTGTCAAGGTATGGTCCACACACTTGGTTCATGAGGTCCATGAACATAGCTGGTGCGTTAGTCAACCCAAACGGCATAACCATAAACTCGTAATGACCGTAACGCATCCTGAAAGCAGTCTTCGGAATATCATCCTCCTTCACCCGCATTTGATGATACCCAGAACGTAAATCAATCTTCGAATAAACCGAAGAGCCTTGTAGTTGATCAAATAAGTCATCTATTCTCGGTAGTGGGTAGCGGTTCTTGATGGTAAGTTTGTTCAACTCTCGGTAGTCGATACACAACCTAAATGTACCATCCTTCTTCTTGACAAACAAAACAATAGCTCCCCATGGTGATGTGCTTGGTCGAATGAAACCACGCTCTAAAAGTTCTTGTAACTGACTTTGTAATTATTTCATTTCACTGGGTGCGAGTCTGTATGGAGCACGAGCTATTGGTGCAGCTCCTGGTACAAGGTCTATTTGAAATTCAACGGATCGATGTGGGGGTAATCCCGGTAATTCTTTCAGCAATACATCGGGAAATTCTTTTGCTACGGAAACATCACTGATGTTCTTTTCTTCAGGTTTAACTTCCTTGATGTGTGCTAGAATGACGTAACAACCTTTTCTTATTAGTTTTTTTGCCTTCAAACTACTAATAAGATTTAATTTCGCGTTGTTCTTTTCTCCGTACACCATTAAAGGTTTTCCTTTTTCACGCATAATGCGAATCGCATTTTTGTAACAAACGACCACTGCTCTCACCTTTTTCAACCAGCCCATGCCAATTATTACATCAAAACTCCCTAACTTGACTGGTATTAAATCAATTTTAAACGTTTCATCCCCCAGTTTAATTTCTCTCTCCCGACATATATTATCTGCTGAAATTAATTTACCGTTTGCTAATTCGAGTAAAAATTTACTATCCAAAGGCGTCAATGGGCAACTTAATTTAGCACAAAAATCTCTACTCATATAGCTTCTATCCGCACCCGAATCAAATAAAACATAAGCAGATTTATTGTCAATAAGAAACGTACCCGTAACAAGCTCCGGGTCATCCTGCGCTTCTGCCGCATTAATATTGAAAACTCTTCCACGGCCTTGCCCATTAGTATTCCCTTGGTTTAGGCAATTTCTAATAATGTGGCCCAATTTTCCACATTTATAACAAACTACGTCGGCATTATTTGTTCCGACCTTATTTGTTTCTTTATTTTTGTTGTTCTTTGGTCCGTAAACCTCACATTTTGCTGTGCCATAACCACTTCTCTTACACTTGGTGCAAACTGTTGTGCAAAACGCATTCGGATGGTACTCTGCACACCTGAAGCATGGTTGTTTCTGTTGTTTGTTGTTATTGAGGTTGTTGTTGGGATTGTTATTGTTGTTGAAACGGTTGTTGTAGTTGTTGTTATTGTTGGGACATTTGTTGTAGTTATTGTTAGGATTGCGGTTATTGTTGCGATTGTTGTTGCGGTTGTGGTTGTAATTGTTATTGTTGTTGTACTGGTGACTCTTGTCACCGTTTTCCTCCCACTTCCTCTTGAGTTGTTTCGTGTTGGCTTCTTCAGCCGCCTGTTCTTTAATTCTCCCCCCAATCTGATTTATGAATTTATGAGCCATTTGACTTGCCTTCTGTATGGAAGCGGGCTCGTGTGAACTCACATCTTTTTGAATCCTTACTGGTAACCCTTTTACAAACGCATCGATCTTCTCATCTTCATCTTCGAACGCTCCCGGACACAATAGGCACAACTCTGTGAATCGTCGTTCATATGTGGTAATGTAGAATCCTTGTGTTCGTAACTCTCTAAGTTCTACCTTGAACTAATTGACTTCTTTTCTAGGATGGTACTGCTCGTTCATCAATTTCTTGAATGCCGACCACGGTAGTGTGTAAGCAGCATTTTGTCCTACCTGTTCAAGATAGGTGTTCCACCACGTTAACGCAGTACCTGTGAAGGTATGTGTAGCGTACTTAACTTTGTCCTCTTCAATACACTTACTTATGGCAAACACCGATTCGACCTTCTCGGTCCATCGTTTCAATCCAATTGGCCCTTCGGTTCCATCAAATTCCAAAGGTTTGCAGCAGTGAATTCTTTGTAGGAGCATCCTACACGATTTCTTGTGGAATTAGTTCCACTGCTAGATCCATAGTTATTGTTATTTTGCATCGCAGCCTGTACTGCGGCTATGTTTACTGCAAGGAAAACACGGAAGTCTTCCTCGCTCATGTTCAAATTCTGACGAGTCGTCGGTGCCATTTCCTTCAAAAATAGCCCAAAAGAATTAAGTTAATCATATAGAATTTTAAGAGTAGTCAATAGTATTTCGTAGCATAGTATGAACTCATTTATAAAATCTTTTTCTTCATATTAGCGTTTTATAGTTTTAATTCGGGTAGTACCTACCCGTTAAGTTCATACTTAGTAGCTAATATATAATTCAACTACTATAATTCTATATGAAAAAACTGATTATAATAAAATTTCGCGTTCAAATTTTATACAAAATTTTACAAACTTACAATACCGCTATTATACATATAGGATGAAATATAGCACATAATAACTTTTCTACTCGGCAGCTATAAAGGCAATTCTTGTTAATA
The DNA here is from genome assembly GCF_046630445.1 of Rutidosis leptorrhynchoides. NCBI lineage: Eukaryota > Viridiplantae > Streptophyta > Magnoliopsida > Asterales > Asteraceae > Rutidosis > Rutidosis leptorrhynchoides. Next base: position 353,981,284 of record NC_092339.1, read on the forward strand.
CGCAAGTTGTTCAGCAAAAGAAATAAAGACACGTAATTCATAAGTCCAGAAACAAGTCATGCATTCTGGTTTTACTAAGATGACTTCCCATCCTTGGTCTTGTGGAAAGTAACCGTTATAACCATTGAATAGGCAGTATGTTGTAATGTTGTCAAAAGGACGAGGATTTTGTAATGTCCAACAGCCCCGTAATAATCTAAAAACCTTGTTTCTCACCCCAACTACTGAATTCGTTACTTGTGGGAAGGTTTTATTTAAAAGTTGTAATCCGATATTCTTTTCCTCACTTTGGTAAGAAGTGAACATCACTAACCGTAAGTATAACATGCTTCTTTATGTTGCATGTTAGAAGCTCTTTCTAACTTACGAAATCCTATGTTGGGATATGTTGAGTCAAAATAGGTTCTAAACCCGTAGCGTAAAATTGCATTTGGGTTCCCTGCATTTAACGCTTTAAAGAAAACACGGCGTAACTTACAGTCTCCCCAATGTGATATACCCCACCTATCAAAGGAAAGCCTTTTATAATCTAAGGCATTTCTGGAAAGTCTTTCAAATGTTTGACAAGTTAATTTCGCCATAACTAAATGTGCTGATGAATTCTGACCGACTCTAAACAAGATTTCCTCAATCATCTCCTCTGGTAGGTCTTCTAAAATATTCGGTTGTCTACCCTTAATGTCCATTTTATTTTTATACTGTAAAATAGACAAGGATTAGATTCATAAAAGATAATTAACAAACAATACAAGCAATTTTTACATAGAACATAAAAGTACAAGCACACTACAATACATATAATACACAACATGATTACAACCCTCTAATCCGAATCACTGGTTTCATCTTCTTCAGACTTGGTTCTTTTTCCTAATTTTCTAGGGATATATGGTGTTCCTATAATACGAGCCGTCATTTTCCACAATGGTTTAGAAAAACCTGGTGGTTTAGAGGTTCCCGGGTTATTGTTACATTTTAAGAGATACGGACGTTGCCGATACATATAAAGTTCATCGGGGTTGGAATCAGGTTTCTCTGTTTTTATACATTTTTCCATATTATTTTCTTTTGCTTTATTAAATTGGGTCGAGGTAATTTCTATAACATCATCGGAATCCTCATCGGGATCCGATTCATCGGAAAATTGGTAATCTTCCCAATATTTTGCTTCCTCGATGGAAACACCATTGACCATTTTTGACTTTGGTCCGTTGGTTGAGGATTTTCTTTTATTTAAATGATTTACTGTAGGTATCAATATTTCTTCCTCCGGAACCTCTTCTTCTTCCGGTTCTTCCTCCTCCGGTTCCTCCTCTTCCTGTTCCTCTTCTTCCGGTTCCTCCTCTTCCGGTTCCTCTTCGGGAATTTGTGAATCTTCCCAAAGTATATTCGACTCTTCATTATTATTAGGTGAGTTGATGGGATTTGTACTAGAGGTAGACATCTATCACACAATATCAAACACGTTAAGAGATTAATATATCACATAATATTTACATGTTAATAATATATAGTTTCCAACAAAAAATGTTAAGCAATCGTTTTTGAAGAAAAACACGGTCGAAGTCCAGACTCACTAATGCATCCTAACAAACTCGGTAAGACACACTAATGCAAAAATTCTGGTTCTCTAAGACCAACGCTCGGATACCAACTGAAATTACAGTGGGGACAACCACCGTCCCACCCAATGCCTTCCTAGCTAACCGCCTGGTGACCACTGAGTGTACCTCAGATACTAATTTTAGGGCCTGCCTCTCGGCTACTGCCAACCCTCGTAAGGGATCGCAAGGAGTAAGATCCAATGCTTCGCCACAGGTCACACTGTGAGAACCTCCTTTACGACTAACCCGCCACACATGGACGCAGTTATACCAGCTCTGATTCCACCTGAAATGTCCCGCTCATATTGATTATAAACGTTCCATATTAATTGATTTCGTTGCGAGGTTTTGACCTCTATATGAGACATTTTTCAAAGACTGCATTCGTTTTTAAAAACAAACCATAACCTTTATTTTATCGACAAGGTTAAAAAGCTAGATTATCCAGAAATGATAATCTAAAAATATCACACTTACACACTACCAATACATATTGGTTTACAATATTAATATGTTACAACAAAGTAAATCCCGAATGTAGTTTTAAACAATATTATACAAGCATGCTGACACCAAATCTTGTCCATATATTAGCATGCAACAGCGGAAGCTCTTAATAATCACCTGAGAATAAATATGCTTTAAACGTCAACAAAAATGTTGGTGAGTTATAGGTTTAACCTATATATTTATCAAATCGTAATAATAGACCACAAGATTTCATATTTCAATATACGTCCCATACATAGAGATAAAAATCATTCATATGGTGAACACCTGGTAACCAACCTTAACAAGATGCATATAGAATATCCCCTATCATTCCAGGACTCCCTTCGGACATGATGAATTCAAAGTACTAAAGCATCCGGTACTTTGGATGGGGCTCGTTGGGCCCAATAGATCTATCTTTAGGATTCGCGTCAATTAGGGTGTATGTTCCCTAATTCTTAGATTACCAGACAAAAAAGGGGCATATTCGGTTTAATAATCCAGCCATAGAATGTAGTTTCATTCACTTGTGTCTATTTTGTAAAACATTTATAAAACTGCATGTATTCTCATCCCAAAATATTATATTTTAAAAGTGGGACTATAACTCACTTTCACATATTTTTACTTCGTCTGGAAGTAAGACTTGGCCACTGGTCGATTCACGAACCTATAACAAATATGTACATATATATCAAAGTATGTTCAAAATATATTTACAATATTTTTAATACGTTTTACTGTTTTAAGTTTATTAAGTCAGCTGTCCTCGTTAGTAACCTACAACTAGTTGTCCACAGTTAGATGTACAGAAAATAAAGCAATATATATTATCTCGAATCAATCCACGACCTCGTGTATACAAGCCTCAGGCTAGATCACAACTCAAAGTATATATAATATTTTAGAATCAACCTCAACCCTGTATAGCTAACTCCAACATTACTGCATATAGAGTGTCTATGGTTGTTCCGAAATATATATATAGATGGGTCGATATGATATGTCAAAACATTGTATTCGTGTCTATGGTATCCCAAGATTACATAATATATTAGAATACATGTATAATACAATATGAGTTAGCTAGGATATGATTAATATAGATTTGTTACCAATTTTCACGTAGCTACAACAAGAAAAATTATCCAATCTTGTTTTACCCATAACTTCTTCGTTTTAAATCCGTTTTGAGTGATTCAAGTTGCTATGGTTTCATATTGAACTTATGTTTATGAATATAAACAGAAAATGTATAAGTTCATGATCATAAATACAGATTACAAGTCGTTTTTGTAAAGGTAGTCATTTCAGTCGAAAGAACGACGTCTAGATGACCATTTTGGAAAACATACTTCCACTTTGAGTTTAACCATGATTTTTGGATATAGTTTCATGTTCATAAGAAAAATAATTTTCCCAGAAGAACAACTTTTAAATCAAAGTTTATCATAGTTTTTAATTAACTAACCCAAAACAGCCCGCGGTGTTACTACGACGGCGTATATCCGATTTTACGGTGTTTTTCGTGTTTTCAGGTTTTAAATCATTAAGTTAGCATATCATATAGATATAGAAAATGTATTTAGTTGATTTTAAAAGTCAAGTTAGAAGGATTAACTTTTGTTTGCGAACAAGTTTAGAATTAACTAAACTATGTTCTAGTGATTACAAGTTTAAACCTTCGAATAAGGTAGTTTTATATATATGAACCGAATGATGTTATGAACACATTACTACCTCAAGTTTAATAGGTAAACCTACTGGAAATGATGAAAAAATAACTTGAGCTTCAAAAGATCTTTGATGGCTTGGAAGTTCTTGAAATAGAATCATGACACAAAAACAAGTTCAAGTAAGATTATTACTCGAATTAAGATAGTTATAGTTATAGAAATTGAATCAAAGCTTGAATATGAATATTACCTTGATTTAGAAAGATAACCTACTGTAAATAACAAAGGTTTCTTGATCTTAGATGATTGCTTGGAATGGATTAGGAAACTTGGAAGTAAACTTGTAAACTTGAAAGTGTTCTTGATGTGTTCTTGAGTAATTGCTTTTATGATGATTATAGGTAATAACCAAAGCTTGTATTTGATGATTTTTGCTGGAAAAATAGTAACTTAGGCGTTCATAGAAGAGTGTGTGTGTTTTGAGAGAGAATTGGGAAGAAAATTGGAAGTGAAATGGAGTAGGTGGTGAGTGGTGAAGGTGAGTGGGGTTAAAAGGAGTTCTTGTTTTTGTTTCCTTGCTCATAAGTCATGCTAGTTGTTTAATTGTTAGTTCCACATGTTTGTTAACTATCTAGGGCTGCTAAGAGCTGAATTATTATGTGTATATACCAATAGAATATACTTCTAGGAGCTGGGTATTGTATGAGTACGAATACGGTTGCATACGAGTAGAATTGTTCATGAAAATGAATGAGAATGCAATTGTAAGTATTTTTATTAAGTAGAAGTACTTTGATATGTGTCTTGAAGTCTTTAAAAAGTGTACTAATACATCTAAATACACTTGATCGGTGTCGAAGGGCTGATCAAAAATGATCTAATTACTCTAACTTAGCTAAGGTAAATAGGATTCGTTCCACGGGAGATTGTGGTCAAAAGAAAGCAATTCTTATAGTGGTTTGATGATTAAAACTAATTGCAAAAGATTAAAAGTACTAATTTAAGAAATTATAACTAACAAGAACAAACAAGCATAAACGAGTAATTAAATAATAGTTGTAAATAGGATGAGAAAATGTATCCCTTCCGAATCCCAATTGCTAACAATCAAACCAATGAGTTTTGAGTATTAATTTACAATTAATTGAAAGAAACTACTATGGCTACAATTTATATTAATTATATAACTCGTCTTAATCACTAACTAATTTACCATAATTGGACTAGGCACGAATTGTTAACTGGAAATAAATTGTCTTGCAATAATTCAAACAATCAATTTATTCAAGAACACTCAAACAACGCATAAAGATTAATGTCACAATTTAATACTCATACAATTGCATAAACTCAAAGGAATTCATGAAAAACAATTGTTCAACGGAAGGAATAACCTATAGCTTAGCTCATAGTTTAAGTTGAACTATCAATTAAATCAGTGACATAAAATTCATGCATCAATCTCATGTAGTAATCGATAAAATAAATTAACATTCACAATTACTCTAGTATGAATCAAAAGCTACAGAGTATATAAATATGAATAAATTGATGATACTCCCTTATTCTCTTCCTGATGATGTTGAGTCCAACTCCTAACAATTAATTACATAGTAATTTTCTTTTGATTTTGTCGTGACCTTTTTTCTTTCTTTCTGTCAAAATCGTATTTTCTCCAAGAGGGACTCACGGCTCCCCTTTAATTCATGATACATCTTCTATTTATAATACTCCGTAATGTTTAGGTCTAATCATTTTATTTTCTTCAGCCTCAAAAGTTTATCCCAAGAATAGCTTAAAGGCGCAAAACCAAGTCTTCTAAACAGACCAGTATTGGCCCAAGTAAAATTCTGAATCAGTCCATCTAATTTCGTGGGTCTTTTCGAATTTTACATGTCTGATGGTCCCGAATTTCAGAATACATAAAAAATAAAGTTTGTAGCTCTTGGAAATTCGGACGTTTGGCAATTTGATTCACCTCAAACGGAGGTCGTATGCTCAAGTTATGGTCAATTTCGTAACAGCTCGCATAAGACAACATTTTCAGCATCTTTTATATTCTTTTTGCGCATTCTTCTTCAATACTTGATATACATTAAAACCAACGAAAACACTTCGTTTCGACCATGAAAATCACATTAAACCCTTGTCATCAATAACCATTCCGAACATAAATTAGGGACCGATCAAATCTCCCACATTTATCATTGTTTGTCCTCAAACAATCTTCAACTCAAATCTTCACTCGAACCTTTAACAAATGATAAATCTTCAAAAGCATGTATAAAACTGCAAAGCCTTGAACTCGCTATGAAACATAAATTCTTCCGACATGGCTCTCACTTAACCAACTTTAACTTCTTGATTTAAATCATGATTATACTAACATCTCGTCTCGAGCAAATACTTCAAAAGTGTAATAGAACCTCGAACTTTGGAATCTTCAAATAAACCATGAGTCAAGTGAGAGCCATCCGTCATACAAACTAGATAAAAGAACCATAAACCCTCAATTCCATTGTTTTAAAGGTTGGTGTGCCAGAGTGTCCGAAGACACCCTTTTTGGTTCTCCTGGTGTTTTAGGATCACGGCACTCATCTCATGCCCCAACAACTCCTCCGGTGACTCTCGGAGCAGGGTGGACAATCGACGAAGGGTCGTGGAATTTAAGTCCCACGTGACTTATAATGAGAAATAGTTTTTATGGATTTAGCCCCATCTAGCTCTATTTTTAGCGGTATTATACGCCCCAACAAGGCTCGCGTGTAGGAATATTTATCCAGCCCCTATACTGGCTGTTTTATGGATTTGGCTCCATCGAGCTCTCGTTTTGTGGTTTTAGCCCCAAGCATGGCTCTCGTGTAGGAATATTTATCCAGCCCCTATACTGGCTATTTTGCAGCGAACTGCGGGTATGGCTAGTGTCATCCACAGCTAATCCTGGTTTTGGATAGAGACACAGAACAAGTCCAAGCACTAGCATTTGTTCCCAGTATCGAAACAAGATGTGAATGAACAGGAAATGACATTTTGTACCTTTCACTTTCGTCAATTCATGGGTTAAAAACTGCACTAAAAAGTGCTTTAAATATGAATTGGAAGACTTTACTTCCTTTTTGAAAACACCTTGATAACACAACTAAGAAGACTTTACTTCTTAGCTTTACCACTTTGAAAAAAATTGTTTAATTTAGGTGCTAACAACCAACTCTTCTTAATACCCATTAATACCATGCCACTTCACTTATTCTTTCAACTCCTTTGCACAAAAATCACACTTGGTTTGTTATAAAATTATGATAAAAATTTTGTTCAATCGCAATAATCATAATGTTTTACTCATTTTAAGCTTCAAACCCAAATAATGTATCCCAAAAAAATTTTAATTTCCCCTCTCCCCCACACTTACATCATGCTACGCTCTCGTACGCATGTTTAAGAATATTAAAATACTTATGTGAAAAGAAAAGGAAAACTTTAACATATTACCGAGATACTCGCACGTTCACCATTCAATAATAGCTATTACACACCACTTTGATTCATCATCACGAGTTACATTCATCCTTCCATTACAGCTTATAAAAAGAAAAACAAAAAGAAAGCGTAAAATCTTAACTAGCCACTTCCGTAGGGCACACGATTGCACTTAGCATGTGCAACAAGCCTTTAAACCACCCGATTCCCTCGGGTGGACGAGTTTTGTCGCGTGAGGGCTTGCAGTGAACATACCCACAAAATTCATTTAACTAAAAATAAATAAAAATAAAATAGATAAAAAGTAAAAATAAAATAAAGAAGACTTACAAACTCTACACATAGTTTGTGCAGTTTTTATTTCTGAGTCGTGCACACGACTCTTCCTCCACTTCAGCTAATTCCGGGACTGTAGAAGGTTACTCCTTCTCTCACTTTGTGAGAACCTTCAATATCTCTAACTTTCCTCAATTTAGAATCCAATCACACATCATTCTCTTTAGCCACATGCATTAACTTAAACAATTTATCTTTTTCTTTAGAAGACAAGTTACACACAAGACGGTTGCTCAAAATTTCATCTCTTCTACTTCTAGCATCGTGGACCCGTCTATGTAATTTCCTCATAGAACGATCAAGCATTGGGTTATCCTTATCTTCCTCTACCTTATTATGCGATCTCACAAAAATATGTGGTGGATTTCCCACGTCTCCCCCATACTTAGGCCCTTCAAGATCCTCTAAAATTGAAGACACCTCATAATTAACTTGAGAATTCACCTTCACATTCTTATTCACTTTGATCTTGTGACCTCCAAACCATTCAACAAGTTTTTCTACGGTTCCCCCCGTTACTTTGACTGCCTTCCCATCGAACTCTCTAGACTCATCAAGTGCACCAACAAACTCATTAAGAATAAGAACATTATCCATTTTGTTATCACTAGATACATGTTCATTTGACTTTCTCATTGGTGGTGGTTGGTAGGGCCTAATCGTCTTCGAGGTTACCAAATGTTCATCCTCTTCATATTTAGAAACTTTTTCATCGACCCCAACAAATGTGGATGCTGCCATCACGGTTTCTTTCATCGGTAATGAACAAGTGGTGCTAATAGATGAACTCAACTTTGTTTCAAAAACTTGACTCAAAATTTTCAACTCGCGCTCAAGATTTTGGATTGACTCTTGTTGGCTTATCAAAATTTCTGCATTAGTTCTTAATTGAGATTCCATAAATTCACTCGTCATACCCTCTTCACTAAATTTCCTTACATCCTCTTTCTCTTTCACATCCAGTGTAAACTTTTGAACCTGTTCATGGTTAGTATCCAACAAAAAATAGTCCTGGACATCCGGTGTTTGTAATGAATTAAAAATATGAATCCGTGATCTCTTATTACCAAAAGAAATGTCCATAACCCAGGTTCTACAATTGATAAGAGCATCAATTGTGGCTAAAAATGGATGACCAAGAATGATCGTCGGTTGGGTCTCCCTAAAGTTGGTCTCAATGTCCATAACAACAAAATCTACCGGGTAATAAAAATCCTCAACTTTCACAATCACATTTTCTAACATACCCCTTGGAGTTCTTATTGACCGGTCCGCAAGTTGAATGAGAATATCAGTTTGTTTTAAAGTTCCCAACTCGTACCGTTCAATAAGACTCGATGGAAGTATGTTAATACTAGACCCTAAGTCCAACAAAGCCTTTTTAATATTAACATTCCCCACCGTAACCGAAATTAAAGGTGTCCCTGGGTCCTTAAACTTAGGTGGAAGTGAACCCGAGATTACAGCACTCACTTTTTCAGTTAATTTTATCTTTTTGGGCAATGAGTTTATGCTTTTGAACACACAAATCTTTTAAAAACTTAGCATATGCAGGAATTTATTTGATTGCATCAATAAGTGGAATATTTATTTTTACTTGTTTAAATGTTTCCCACATATCATCCGTTTTTGGTCCTTTTTTCCCATAAGGGAATTGGTTCAGGGACTCCAAAGCCTTAGGGAATGGAATGGTATTAGTCTCCATATCCGTTTCCTCAAACTTTTCAACTACCGATTTTTCAACATTTAACCCAACCCCAAAATCCACCGGAACTTCATTAACATTATTATTCAAATCATGTAAAATAGGAGACTTACCTGGACCATACTAGATTTCTGATTTCCTGGGCATTCTTACCTTGTTATCATATACCTTTCCATTTCTTAAAGTGCCCACCATGTTCACTTCATGTCCTCTTCCTTGTGATTCATGATTCGGGTTAAGCAATGTATAACTCGGAATTGTAACTGATTCTCGTGTTTCCTTTTCCTCCGCCACTTGACCAATTTACTTACCCAATGCCGCAATTGACTTATTTTGAATTTCCAAAGTCTTTTTCATCTCTTCCATGAATGACTCCATCCTAGCATCCGTGCTTGAGGATTGACTTTGTTGATTATTTTGAGACAAGTTTTGGTTTTGGTTTTGCATTTGGTATTGGTTGTTGTTTTGAAATTGGTTCGGGTATTGGGTTTGGTGTTGGTTTGGTGCATTCAATGTGGTGTTGTTGTTGTTCCAGCTGAAGTTCGGATGATTTCGCCACCCTGGGTTGTAGGTGTTAGAATATGGATCATACTTCCGCCCTTAAACCTCGTTCACTTGCTCTTCTATCCCTAATGGTATCCCCTTTTTGCAACCGTTTGCATAATGAGAAGCATCACCACATATCGAGCACGCCTCCTGAACCTGCACAAAATTAACACTACCACCCTGGTTCGGGTTGTTAAACATTGGAAGCAACATCTTTATCTCATCTAATTCCTTTTCTAAATTCCTAGTCGACCTTACCGAGTTAGACACATGGTTAACATGGGAAGGATTGTGAGTTTTCCATGCAACCGAAGCTTAGGTTTTTGAACCCTTGCTCAATTTCTCAAAAAATGCCCATTCATCCTCACTACTTCGAGTCATAAACACACCACCACTAGCCGCTAACAGGAATTGTCTATTTTGCGAGTCAAGACCATCATAAAAAACTTTGACAAGTTCCCATTTCGGTATTTCGTGGTGGGGACAAGATCTAAGTAATTCCTTCAGACATTCGTATGCTTCATGAAAAAGTTCACCTGGCAATTGCCTAAAAGATTTTATTTGCATACGCATATCCGAAGTTTTACTTATAGGGTAGAATTCCTCAAGGAATTTCTTTTTCATCACCGCCCAAGTAGAGATACTCCAGGCGGGCAAGGACAAAAACCATCTCTTAGCTTTATCTTTTAATGAATAAGGGAAAAGACGAAGACGTACCTCTTCATCAGTGAAGCCGTTTATCTGATTTGTAGCTCACATTTCATTGAACTCTGTTATATGCTCATACGGTTCTTCGTTAGCCGTACCTCGGTAGGTAGGCAAAATAGCAATTAATTGAGGTCGAACCTCAAATCGCCAGTTATTATCCGCGTTCTGAGCTAGATAAACAATGGGTGAATGATCCTCATACTCACCCGGTTGGTAGTACGTATCCACCCCACGTGTGTCTCTTTCTGCCATCGTTAGAGTTTGCAAACACTAACCTGCGAGCACAAAACAAAAGATACCACGCGTAAAGCCGAACAAAACCAACGCAAATAAATAACTAAAGTAAACTAAATGCAAAAAGAAAAAAAAAATTTGGATTTTTTAAGTTTTATAATTTTTAAGACTTTACCAAAATTTAAAAAAAAAACAATTAAAAATAAGAGCTTGCAATCAAGCGCACACTCTTCCCGGCAGCGGCGCCAAAATTTGATCGATATCGAAGGGCCGATCAAAAATGATCTAATTACTCTAACTTAGCTAAGGTAAATAGGATTCGTTCCACGGGAGATTGTGGTTAAAATCAAGCAATTCTTATACTGGTTTGATGATTAAAACTAATTGCAAAAGATTAAAAGTACTAATTTAAGAAATTATAACTAACAAGAACAAACAAGCATAAACGAGTAATTAAATAAGAGTTGTAAATAGGATGAGAAAATGTATCCCTTCCGAATCCCAATTGCTAACAATCAAACCAATGAGTTTTGAGTATTAATTTACAATTAATTGAAAGAAACTACTATGGCTACAATTTATATTAATTATACAACTCGTCTTAATCCCTAACTAATTTACCATAATTGGACTAGGCACGAATTGTTAACTGGAAATAAATTGTCTTGCAATAATTCAAACAATCAATTTATTCAAGAACACTCAAACAACGCATAAACATTAATGTCACAATTTAATACTCATACAATTGCATAAACTCAAAGGAATTCATGAAAAACAATTGTTCAACGGAAGGAATAACCTAAAGCTTAGCTCATAGTTTGAGTTGAACTATCAATTAAATCAGTGACATAAAATTCATGCATCAATCTCATGTAGTAAACGATAAAATAAATTAACATTCACAATTACTCTAGTATGAATCAAAAGCTACAGAGTATATAAATATGAATAAATTGATGATACTCCCTTATTCTCTTCCTGATGATGTTGAGTCCAACTCCTAACAATTAATTACGTAGTAATTTTCTTTTGCTTTTGTCGTGACCTTTTTTCTTTCTTTCTGTCAAAATCGTATTTTCTCCAAGAGGGACTCACGGCTCCCCTTTAATTCATGATACATCTTCTATTTATAATACTCCGTAATGTTTAGGTCTAATCATTTTATTTTCTTCAGCCTCAAAAGTTCAGCCCAAGAATAGCTTAAAGGCCCAAAACCAAGTCTTCTAAACAGACCAGTATTGGCCCAAGTAAAATTCTGAATCAGTCATTCTAATTTCGTGGGTCTTTTCGAATTTTACATGTCTGATGGTCCCGAATTTCAGAATACATAAAAAAATAAAGTTTGTAGCACTTGGAAATACGGACGTTTGGCAATTTGATTCACCTCAAACGGAGGTCGTATACTCAAGTTATGGTCAATTTCGTAACAGCGCGCATAAGACAACATTTTCAGCATCTTTTATATTCTTTTCGCGCATTCTTCTTCAATACTTGATATATATACATTAAAACCAACGAAAACACTTCATTTCGACCATGAAAATCACATTAAACCCTTGTCATCAATAACCATTCCGAACATAAATTAGGGACCGATCAACACTACATGTATATACATTTTAACTGAGTCATTAAGTCATCGTTAGTCATTACATGTAAGTGTTGTTTTGAAACCTTTAAGTTAACGATCACATTTAATGTTGTTAATCCATTATTTATTATATCTAATGAGATGTTAAATTATTACATTATCAAGATATTATGATGTATGAATATATTTTAATATGATATATATATACATTAAAATGTCGTTACAATGTTAATCGTTACATATATGCCTCGTTTCGAAACCCTTAAGTTAGTAGTCTTGTTTTTACATATGTAGTTCATTGTTAATATACCTAATGATATGTTTACTTATTAATTATCATATTTAACATGGTGTAACAATATCTTAAAATGATTCATATGTAATTAGCAATACGTTGTTATAACGATAATCGTTATATATATCGTTTCGAGTTTCTTAAATTAATAGTCTCATTCTTATGTATATAACTCATTGTTAAAATACTTAATGAGGTACATACTTATCATATTAACGATATATATATATATATATATATATATATATATATATATATATATATATATATATATATATATATATATATATATATATATATATATATATATATATATATATATATCATCATATAGTTTTTACAAGTGTTAACGTTCGTGAATCTCCGGTCAACTTGGGTGGTCAATTGTCTATATGAAACCTATTTCAATTAATCAAGTCATAAAAAGTTTGATTGCTTACCATGTTGGAAACACTTAATCATGTAAAAATCAATTTCATTTAATATATATAAACATGAAAAAGTTCGGGTCACTACATAACATGCGTCTCTCTGCTGAACGTATGTCTGATGTGCGTATGCAATCTCAAGTGCCTAAAATAACAGATAATACAGCACCAGTGACAGGGACTGATGATGATGACTCAGACTCAGGGGATTCAGTTCCAGTATTAGAGGAATCGACCTTACAGTCTGAGGGGGAGGAAGTTTATTTGGATGAAGTATACGAGGACTTGGTAGAGGAGGAACCAAATAGAACTGTGTTGGAAGAACCACTTCAAGATGAGGAACCCATACAAACAGTTACTGTGGATCCTTTACTAACTAATACAGATGACATCATTGAAACCAGCGGACTAAGATGGTCTGGTAGATCGGTTTCTCTCCCTAAACGTCTTGATGATTATGTAATTAACCCTGTAGGTGTTTCAGGTGCTACTACAGGTGAATCTTCTGCTTCGGATGAGCGTGTAACACCCTCTGCAAATGTTGTTACTGCTTTTTATACTAAATTGAATCAGACCGGAAGAATCTTCGGGAATGCGTACTGTGCTTTTGTATCGCAAATCGAACCGGAAGACGTCAAAGATGCTTTGCAGTATGATGAGTGGGTTTTAGCCATGCAGGAAGAACTTCAAAAGTTTAATCACTTGGGTGTTTGGAGATTGGTAATACCACCCACAGGTTGTAAGCCGTATGGGCTGAAGTGGGTATTGAAAAATAAGACAGATGATCATGGTATCGTGATGCGGAACAAAGCAAGATTGGTTGTTCGAGGTAATCAACAAATTCCAGAAGTTGATTATGACGAGGTATATGCTCCGGTTGCCAGACTTGAGGCGATACGGATGTTTTTAGCATTTGCTTCGTGGAAAGGTTTTAAAGTGTTTCATATGGATGTTAAGAGTGCGTTTCTATATGGTACTCTCCAAGAAACTGTGTATGTAACTCAGCCACCGGGGTTTATTGATCCACATCATCCAGAGAAGGTGTATCTCTTAGAAAAGGTGCTTTATGGTCTTCACCAAGCCCCGAGAGCTAGGTATGCTACTTTGTCAAACTATATGATAGAAAATGGTTTTAGACGAGGGGTCATCGATCAGACTCTTTTTATTAAGGAAAGGGGGGACGACATAATGTTGGTACATGTGTATGTGGACGATATCATCTTTGGGTTAACCGATCAGAAAATGGTTGATGAGTTTCAGGACGTAATGCAATGTAACGACCCGACTTCGTTTTACCAAAAACACGCCCTAAAAAAAATTCTGGGACAGTACATCTGGACGGCATCCAGTTATCTGGACGGCGTCTAGCTCTGAAGGACTGGACTGCATTCAAGCCCTTGGGACGGCGTCCAATTGAACTAAAAGTTCCTGATCAGTTTTTCAAATTCACGCGAGCGGAAAACCCGCTTCCCGACACTTTTAAACGAAATAACTTTCACAACACATCATATTAAGTAAAACTAAGATATTTCTGCAATGAAAATAAGTTTTACAACACCGGGCCCACAATGACCCATTTTACAAATAATGTAGCGATTTCGATCCATTTATCTCTTTAGACGGATTAGGACTCTATAACCCAACCCAATACCAAGAGCATAATCCCGGAGACTACCAAATCCCCAATCCGCGTCCATATAACCAAAAGCTACCCCTTCAAGCCCAAGCGCTCCTACGCATCTAGTCTAATAACTAGCTAGCTTCATAACACAATACCTATAAAAAGGTAAACAACGAGAGGGGTAAGCATAAAGCTTAGTGAATGCAATAATTATACACATACATATATAATATTCCTACTTGCAAACACTTACTCACATACCGCATACATGCTAGCAACATAATTAGCTTATCATCACAAGTACAAAGCTATTAACCTCCAACACCACAAGCTAGCACAACAATAGCACATATATATATATATATATGTATATATATATATATATATATATATATATATATATATATATATATATACATATATATATATATATATATAGATATATATGTATATCTATATATATATATGTATATATGTATATAGATATATATATGTATATATGTATATAGATATATATATATATATGTATATCTATATACATATATACATATATATATCTATATACATATATACATATATATATATAGATATACATATATATCTATATATATATATATATATATATGTATATATATATATATATATATATATATATATATATATATATATATATATATATATACATATATATATATATATATATATATATATATATATATATATATATAGATATATATGTATATCTATATATATATATATGTATATATGTATATAGATATATATATGTATATATGTATATAGATATACATATATATATATATATATATATATATATATATATATATATATATATATATATATATATATATATATATATATATTGAACAATATAAAATGCTTACGCTACAACACAATAACCATGGTTAACCAATCGAACGAGGGGACGGTATTTAAAGACCGTCAGAGTTCATAACATCCATTAGTGTACTTAACACGTCGTACACTAACCCCACGGGTGGCATCTTAACACGTCGATACTTCACCCTGGGTGGCGTCTTAACACGTTGACACTTCACCCCGAGTGGTGTCTTAACACTTCGACACTTCACTCTTCATTTTACTTGAGGTGGCATCTTAACACGTCGATACTTCACCTCGAGTGGCGCCTTAACACATCGGCACTTCACCCGTTAATCTCTTGGAGTGGCATCTTAGCACATAGATACTTCACTCCGGGTGGTGTCTTAACACATCGACACTTCACCTCAGGTGGCGTCTTAACACATCGACACTTCACCCGTCCTATTACTTTGAGTGGTGTCTTAGCACATCGACACTTCACTCGTCACGTGAAATGTGGTGTCTTAGCACATCGACGCTTCACATCTCACGCTACAACAAATAAATACATTATATATCTACGCATATAATTATTCCACTCACCTTGGAATGCCCGCACAAGTCATGTACAACATGATCTTCGTCCTCAAATCCGAGCAAGTAACCACCTATATCACACGTAGGTACAATATACACATAAATAGTCATTCTCAAAAAGAGAACTCAACACAAACATCCCTTAGCCGAGGGATCACACCTTGCTTGCCAAAACCCGCGCATTTAATACCTAATGGACATAAACCAATTACCACTTCGGGTGGTAATTCATACCCAATCTACAAAGTACAATTTAACTTA
This sequence comes from Rutidosis leptorrhynchoides, assembly GCF_046630445.1. Taxonomy (NCBI): domain Eukaryota; kingdom Viridiplantae; phylum Streptophyta; class Magnoliopsida; order Asterales; family Asteraceae; genus Rutidosis; species Rutidosis leptorrhynchoides. The sequence continues at coordinate 353,997,698 of NC_092339.1, forward strand.
AATTATACTTAACATCAATTAGACCAACCTAGGTCCCGACACTAGGTTACTACTTAGGTAGTGACCATTTCAAACGCCATTTACATCAAAAACCCCAACAAGTGCAATATTGACCCATATTGCTTTTGACCACGCTTGACTTATGTTAAAATATCATTTTAACCCAATATTACTACTCGCGAGTAATTACATCCAAAAACATAATTTAACACTTAACAAAAGCGTTTAACATCCCTTTAATCCAAATTAGTGTCATTATCAATTTGACCCAATCAAAGTCAACCCATTTTGACATAAGTCCCAAAAACGCCCAAAATCACTAACGACTAGTGATTATATTTCCAAGACACTAATGATGTGTGCGAGGCGTACTAGGAAATAGTTTATATTTTATTAGGAAATACTATTAAATACGATACAATTTTACACAAGTTATTTATTTATTTATAGAGTGGATATACCTAAACCTTGCTACAACACTTATAGGCAGTGTACCTAATCGTACAGTAGTGTAGTTTTTAGTAAGTCCGGTTCGTTCCACAGGGATCTTAGCCAAGTTTAACGCTATATTAGTTTTAACTTATAATTGTAAAAATACAAATATATATATAAGTAATATTATTATTATAAAAGGGGGATTTTACCGTTTAATGATCGGTTTGTCGATTTTAAAACTTTAGTCGCAGATAAAACCTAATGTAAAATATTAAAAATAAATATAACTAAATTTTAAAGCGTAAAGTAAATGACGATAATGAAATTGCGATAAATAAAAGTGCGATAAAATAAAATTGCGATAAAATAAAAGTGCGATAATTAAAAGTGCAATTAAATATGAAAATAAAGGAATTATGCTTATTTAAACTTCTGTAATCATGATGTTTGATGTGTTGATTTTAGTTTATTCTCATGGGTTAATTGTCCTTTGTCCTAGATTATTTAATATGTCCGTCTGGTTTTTGTCCATAACAGTCCATCAGTCATAAATATAAAGTGCGAGTGTCCTCGTCAAATTATCCTTATATTCGAAGTCAAATATTCCAACTAATTGGGGACTTAAACTGTAACAAGGTCTTAATACTTTGTTTAATAATTACACCAGGATATCGACTGCATGTAACCCAAGGTTTTAATACTTTGTTAACAATTACGCCAAGTGTCCTTGTACATAATCCACCCCTGTTTTAATAAGTCTATTAACTATTAATCCATTCCCGTGTCCGGTTAAATGAACAATTATTAGTATTTATAAATATCCCGCCCATCATGTCCGATCGAGTGTATATGGTTATTTATAGGTACGTTCAATTGTAAATCTTTATATTAAAATTAACAAACTATCATTTAGTTAAACAAATATAAAGCCTATTAATAGCCCATAGTCTAATTTCCACAAGTGTCGTTCTTTTGTCCAAACCCCAATTATGGTACAAAGTCCAATTACCCAATCTTTAATATTTTAGCCCAACATCATGATTACTTCGTCTTAAATAAGCATAATAATAATTAGGTACGAGACATTAAATTAAAAAGGTTGAACATAACTTACAATGATTAAAAATAGCGTAGCGTTACACGGACAGAATTTCGACTTACACCCTTACAACATTCGCTAACATACCCTTATTATTAGAATTTAAAATTAAAATTAAAATTATAATATATATATATATATATATATATATATATATATATATATATATATATATATATATATATATATATATATATATATATATATATATATATATATATATATATTATAATTTTAATTTTAATTTTAAATTCTAATAATAAGGGTATGAGTAAGAAGAAGGAAAAAGATGGTGTAAAAGATCGCTCAAAACCGCGAAATTTATAGGCATGTGGCCACAAAAAGTGGCCCATGCGATCGCATGGAGAATAAGCCTACAGGCCATGCGATCGCATGGAGGTAGGTACCAGCTCACATCATTTTATTTTCAAGTTTGTCGACGTTATTTTTAAATATATATAATATATAAATAATTTATATAATTATTTAAATATTATATTATATTCTTGTGCATAGTTGACTCATAATTTTTAGTCCACTGCGTCGAGCGTTGAGAGTTGACTTTGGTCCCGGTTCCGGTTTTTCGAACGTCCTTGCGTATAATTTAATATCTTGTATTTTGCGTTTCGTGTCTTGTACTCTTGTAATTTTGAGACGTTTCTTATCAATAATTGGAACCACTTTGATTGTATTTTGTACTTTTGAGCTTTTTGTTCGTTTGCGTCTTCAATTCGTCGAATCTGTCTTTTATCTTCACCTTTTATTATTTAAACGAATATCACTTGTAAATAGAACAATTGCAACTAAAAGCTTGTCTTTCTTGAGGGATAATGCTATGAAATATATGTTTGTTTTTAGCATTATCAAATATTCCCACACTTGGGCGTTGCTTGTCCTCAAGCAATATAGTCTTGAAATAAAAATACTAGAATCACTTCTTTATTCTTCACACTTTGTACATCAGTGATTTCTATACGGCGGTATAAACAATGGTAGTAACGATGTGGTTTACAGTCCCACATGACTATGAAAATTTAGATCCTCAAGGAAATTGGATCTTTATGAAAACATTTGATCTTTTGAAAATTAAATCTAGTTTTTACGCTAGATAAGTTTTCTGGAATAACCCTTCACCGGTGTTGCAAAATGTTTTTGTGGGTTTGGTGGGTTTCAGATTTGAAATTTTTAGCTCAAAACTTATGATTTTGTGTCACCCACTTGCTAACCTTGTATTAGGAAAGCAACACGTCCAGTATGCTTGCTCCGTATATTACCTTTCGGTAAACTAACGTCCGGTTGTAAAGGAAAGCGTTGAACAAGCAACTGTTAAGGCAATGTCCCCTGACATGCTTTTAATTATGGTCTATAACGTGTCGGATGCAATTACTATCCTTGGTAGGAGCAATAGTAAAGCTCACCCTATAGTTTTTTGGTATGGCACAAGGTCCTGTCTTTGACCATGCTATGCAACCACCGTTCTTACGGTTGACACCCGATTTGGTTCAGGTGACCTAATGAATTCCAGGTGAATTCCTAGGATTTTACGTTCAATGGTAATGAACGCATTAAAAATGGGTTTTTCAGAAAACAAATCGGTTTATAATTTTGATCAAAATATTTTCTCGTTCAAGCTCGAGTTTAGATATCATCGAATTCCATGAGTTTGTAATTCTCAATCTTTAAAGTCAATCTCAAGGATTGAGTAATATCAGGCTTAAAAGCTGATTTTTAATCTTTAAGGAGATTATCCTTTTCTGGGGGTCTGATTCATTAGTCTTATCAAGCTAATTTGCACGACGTCCTCCCTATTTTACGAGACAGATCCTCTCATGGTTAGGATAAGTCTGACCACTTGGTGACCCTGTTTGATGCTGAGGTCCGTGGATTTCCTGCTGATTTTCGTGATGACTTTTCTAGATTTTTCGTCAACCTACAGCTGGTCTGGACGACAACTTCTTGACCTAAATCAAGAAGCGCGTGTCTTTTTCGGAAGACTTTACTTCCTTTTAATGATGGAATTGATTCATCGTGTAGCTCCATCTTTCTTTCAAATATATTACAAGAATTTGGGTAAAACTGATAAAATTGTCCAAAACAAAAGTATCTTCAGTTATTTGTACAAAAATATGTGATATATGTTTTAAATAACTTAGTAAATTTTTCCCACACTTGGCTTTTATTTTCCTTTCTTTGCCTTTTTAATTGTCCTCTATTCCATTTTAAATAAATTCTAACATTTTGGGTTGTTTCTCAATTTATGTCCTTTCCGAGGTAACAATAATTTCGGTATTAACACCTAGTTTTATCGTTCATAAATATGTATAAACATGATTTTGAATTCATTTAATTGAAAATTTTGAAATTTTTACTAGAATTGGGTAGTCAGTATATAAGACTGGGGCTGTTCTTTATTATCAGAGAGCACTAGATTCTAATACAACTACTACGTTACTAGTATTTTTAATGGTAACCAAGTGTATAAGTTAAAATTTTAAAAATCCGAAAGAATTTAACCCCTTCCCACACTTAAGATCTTGCAATGCCCTCAATTGCAAGAAATCAGTAACAATTTAAATTATTGAGGGTGATTAACGTAGAAAAATGATTAAATTTTACCAAAGTTTCCAAACATATTGGCGTTTGTTTGTTGAATGATAAATGGTGCACATCATTTGTTCATTCCGTCTTGTTGTTACATCACATTTGTTTTTCGTTTTGTCGTCAAAATCAGTAGCTTTTGCTGAACTTAATGTCAGTCTTTGAAAATGCGTTGTTTTACCATGTTGTGTATAATTGACAATATACATACATACAAATATAAACATGCATGGTAATTTGAAATGGGACTTTAAATCCCACTTTCAAATCGAATATGAAATATTAGTACCAAATAATAAAAATATTAAATACTACATTAATGTATCACAATATCATATGGTTAAACATAAATAAATAAAAATAATAAATAATAAAAATCATAGAAATCACCAACTGGAACTATATCAATCTGGATAGGGGTTCCAGTTCATGTCGTCGTCCGGGTTTCATGGTTGGTGATAGGTGTACTGGTAGGTCTGGTTAGGGTCATAGAGAGTAAATGGTGGTCTCATCTCGGGCTGGTGTGGAGGATAGTAAGTGGGTCGGGTCGGGACGTAGTGCTCCTGAGGTGACAGCCGGCACATGATCTGACGCTAATGATACTCCCATTTATCATGCTGTCATTGCCTGGAATGCTCGTAATCATTTCGGGCTTGCCACTGCTCCATCCGACTAAATCTCTCCCCGTTTGTCATATCTACCTCATCTACACGCTGGTAGACGCCAGTCATAGCCTCCCTAATGACATCCCTAATGTCATCTGTTTCCTCCATTTCCTCATCTGAACCTCTCTCTACCTGAGGATGACTACCTTCATAGGGTACTGCCTGGTTGTGTCTGCTCTTTAATACCTTAGCACCCTGATAGACCTTCAATCTTAAAGGCTCAACCTGTTCCCTACATTCCAAAAGTGGACCCCCTTAGTCCCTATCTACACCCAAACACTCTCCAATGAGAGTAACAAAAATACCTCCTCCTATTATCCCCCCTTCCTGTATTCCTTCCACCATCTTAGACAAATAAAAACCAACACAGTAGGGGATATTAACAAAGCTTCTTGGGTCTCGAATACACTTTAGGTAAAATAAATCATGTAAGGTCATTTTCTCCTTGTTGTGACCTCTCTGTGTAATCGAGTTACCCAAAAATCTATGAATTATACGAAGCTCGGCTTTGTTAATATGTAAGTAGGAGTGTTTTTCTCCCAGCGTAAAAACATTATAGTTTGACATACGCCTCCAGACGGCGTTCGCGTCAAAATTCCTATCTACCCTTTCACCACGATAAATCAAATTCATACAATCGGGTAGTAGTAATTCACCAGGAGTATATATCTGTAAAGCCCTGGCCATGTTCAGCATGGACATCCTGTACATCCTACGGCCAAGTATAAATCTAAGAAAACTTTTATTATCTAATATATCTACATCTACATTTAACGTTATAGTACTCATGAGCTCAACACACCATTTCTTATATACAGGCCTACGAATGGTGAATAGACGTTCCCAATCGGTAAAAGAAGAACTGACATACCTTTGGATCAGATGCTCCCTAACTGAGTTAGCTAGTTGGACCCTTTCCAAAGGATCCCAATCGATTACCCTTGGCACTTCTACATTTTTCGGTATCAGTTTGAATTTGTTACTTTGATATGTTGGGTAATCTCTTCAGCTTCTATCGAATCTCATATTAGGATGCAACGTGTGTTCAAGAATCGTTGGGTATTCTACTGGCGGATGCATCAGAAATACTATAAAGGCATCAACAAATTGTAGCGGATCATAATAAGGTTGATCAGGCTGATGTTGTGGTTCCTGTTGTTGTTCTGGTTCAGGCTCGTATTGCGGCTCATATTCTGGTTCAGGTTCTGGTTGTGGTTGTCTAGATGATGATGATGCACCTCCAGTTTCAGTATATTTCTGTAAAACACATTAAACACAAAATTTGTGCATCCAAATATGCATTAGTGTTAGCAAAATAACAACTTAAAACAATCATAATGACATGTTTAATCAAAATTAAACTTATACACATTTTCACAATTTTAACAATTCTACACTTTTTCAAATAAGCATATATGAAAATGTTTACAAAGTTCATAAGCATTCAATTCAAATATCATGTTAAAACAACCTTTACTAGCAATTAAATAAGTTTCAAATGGCATTTACATCAATTTAATCAAGTTCATGAATTTTATACCTAAAAAGTCCACTTTAATTCTTAAAAATCATGTTTAGGATCAAAGTTTGGATCATTTAGCTACCTAAACATGTTACATTACTTAATTTAGCAATAATTCATGACAAAAATCGGTCATAACCTGTTTATATCAAAAACCCCCAAATTGCTCAAGAACACAAACCCTAGATTTCTAAAAAATTTGAAATTTTTGGCTTCGAATCATGTTAAATAGCATTAATCTAGGTTATACATGCATAATATACTAACAATTTAACTCTAATTACACTAGAAATTAACAAAATCAAATTAGGTAAAATATTGGTAATTATCACAAAAACTAGAAAACTTAAGAGTTTAGGGGTGTAATTTTTACCTTTTTGTTGAAGAATCCGAACCTAGGCATGATTAAAGCAAGAAATTTGACGAATTATGGTGAAAATTTGCGAATTTTAGAGAGGATTTTGGGGTATTTTTGTGATATGTGTGTGTGTTGTGGTGAAGCAGCAGACCCGCTGAAACTTTTGATTCTGGCCAGATTTTTCTATCCATGCGATCGCATGGCTTCATAGGCCAAACTCCATGCGATCACATGGAGTCCGGGTACAGAACTTTTAGCCCTTTTTTTTTAAATAAAAACCTTATACTAATAAAACATATAATTAATTAAAAATTAAAATTTTGTTTCTTTTTAGGATGAGGACGTTTCGGAACGATGTCCTAGTCCGTCCCTCGACAAAATTTTAAAATTTGTCATTTTTTAAGCGCGGTTTTAAAAGTAAAGATTTTTGGGTTTTTTAAATATTTTTGGCATACTTTAATTCAATAAGATTAAAAATAATGATAATAAAAGTTCTCGTCCCTCCCTTGGGTAGAGCAATTTCGGTTCATCGACCTAGTTTTCAACTCACGACGAATTTTAAAAATCAATTTTTAACTTAGTGAAATAAAGTAAATTTTTGTTTTTAAATTCACACCAAACTTAAATTTAAAATGCATAAAATTAAAAATTCATTTTATTAAAATTTTAAAAATTCACACCAAATTTATATTATAATTTTGTTTTTATACATACAAATTTATATTAAAAATTTTTTTTTCAAATATGTAAAAACTTAAATATATTAATTTAAAGATTTACATTAATAATTTAATATTAATTTAAAAAAAATAAAGTAAAAATAAAAATTAAAAATCTTTTTGGTCTTTTATTCCCACTTTAATCAATCAAATATTATCAAAAATATACGCCCCTCTTTTCGGTAAAGTAATTTTGGTTATATTACCTAGTTTTACTCCTGACGAATTTCTGAAATATTTTAGGTTGATTGATTAAAGATATTTATACCTTAAGAATAAACGGTAAATTTCGCAGTGATGTAATAAATTTTTGTATGATATCAATAATTTCGATCGCAAAACCTAATTTTATTGAGTATCAATTTAATACTTTATAGAGAAAAATTTAGCGTTTATTATCAAAAAATTAAAAGCAATAAAATAAAAATAAAAACTGTACATACTTACCTGTGAGATAGAATTCTCAATGACCTGCTTTAGCCCACTCATAAGATAGTCGGACTAATTGGTTTTCCATAGCTACATAGGCATAACCTCAAGCATTCAACGTTTTTCTTCGAAACATATGAACGGTCCTTTTCTGCATAAAGTAACGAACTCGGTATTGGGATATGTCTGATTCGTCGAGCATTTTCCTTCGTGTGACCATTTTTCGCATTTGTGACATCTTTCAAGGTGTCGTGCTCTTCTTTTCGCTGCGGATTTTGATTTTCCTTTACCAAAATGTAACTTATTATGATCGTTTCTGAGTTCTTTTCTTACTCCGTCCAATTTGGCTCTTATTACTGATACCAGGTCACTCGGGAGTGTGTCATTATTACGTTTAGTGATCAAAGCGTGTAGCATTAGACCATAGTTTAGTTTACAGGAATTCTTCATCTCGTAAAACCTAAAAAAAATAAAAATTCAGAATGGGGGGAGAAGACTAGTTCTTTAGGGTCTGCTAGGGAAAGACCATTCGGATTCCATTCTCGGAAACTACACAAAAACAGAATATCTAACTCTAACAGAAATACATATTATCCTTTAAAGACTTCATTCTCCCCACACTTAGTTAGCTGTGGTGTCGAAATTGTGATTAACTTCGTTGTCAACTTCCATCGGACTATCTATGTAATGTTTAACTCTGTGACCATTAACCTTAAATTCAATTCCATTTAAATTTATTAACTATACTGTTCCGTACGGGAAAACTCTTTTGACTATGAATGGTCCAGACCATCTTGATTTCAATTTTCTAGGAAATAGCTTGAATCGTGAATTGAAAAGAAGAACTCTGTCTCCTTCCTTAAATTCTTTTGAACTTCTGATTCTTTTATCATGTCATTTCTTCGTTCTTTCCATATAGATTAACGAATTTTCATATCCTTCATGTCCTAATTCTTCTAATTCGTTTAATTGACTTAACCGTAGACGTCCAGCTTCATGTAAATCAAGATTACATGTCTTCAAAGCCCAAAATGCTTTGTGTTCAATTTCTACTGGAAGATGACATGCTTTTCCGTAAACGAGTTTAAAAGGTGTAGTTCCAATTGGAGTTTTATAGGCTGTTCTAAAAGCCCAGAGTGCATCCTCCAATTTCATGGACCATTCCTTCGGATTTGATCCTACGGTTTTCTCTAGAATACGTTTTAAAGCTCGGTTGGTTTTTTCAACTTGTCCACTTGTTTGTGGATGATAAGCAGTGGAGATTTTATGAGTTACTCCATATCTTTTGAGAACTTTCTCAAGTTGATTATTACAAAAATGAGTACCCCGATCACTTATTAAAGCTTTCGGTGTTCCGAACCTAGCAAAAAGACGTTTTAAAATGTTGACTACAACTCGTGCATCGTTAGTCGGGAAAGCTTGTGCTTCCGCCCATTTAGATACATAATCAATGGCAACAAGAATGCAGAGATTATTATGAGATTTTGAAAATGGACCCATAAAGTCAATACCCCAAATGTCAAATACTTCACATACTTGAATGACATTTTGTGGCATTTCATCACGTTGACTTATTTTTCTGGCCCTTTGACAAGCATCACAGGATTTGCAAAGAAGGTGTGCGTCTTTGAAAATTGTAGGCCAATAGAATCCAGCATCGTAAACTTTTCTTGCTTTAAGTTGAGGCCCATAATGCCCTCCTGTTGGTCCTGTGTGACAATGGTTTAAGATTTAACTAGCTTCATCTCCGAATACACATCGGCGTATTATTCTATCGGGAAAACTTTTAAACAAATGTGGATCTTCCCAAAAATAGTGTTTTATATCACTAAAGAATTTCTTTCGTTTTTGATACGACAATCCTTTTTCAAGGAATCCACATACTAAGTAGTTTGCATAGTCTGCAAACCATGGAATTTCATTATAATCTATCTTCAATAGATATTCATCAGGGAAGTTGTCTTGTATGGCCGATTCATTTAGAACTTCTAATTCAGGATTTTCAAGATGAGAAAGATGATCAGCGGCGAGATTTTCTGCTCCCATTTTATCTCGGATTTCAATATCGAACTCTTGTAAGAGTAAGATCTAACGGATTAATCGTGGTTTAGCATCTTGTTTTGAAAATAGGTATCTAAGAGCAGAATGATCAGTATAGACCACCGTTTTAGCTAGAACGAGATATGAACGAAATTTGTCAAAAGCAATGACAATTGCAACGAGTTCTTTTTCAGTAGTTATGTAATTTGTTTATGCTCCTTGTAACGTCTTACTAGCATAATAAATAGGTTGAAATCGTTTTTCAATCATTTGGCCTAAAACGGCTCCCATTGCAAAATCACTTGCATCGCACATTAGTTCAAACGGTAGATTCCAATTTGGAGTTATCATGATTGGCGCATTAGTGAGTTTTTCTTTAAGAATATTAAAAGATTTGATGCATTCATCTGAAAAGATGAATGGAGCATCCTTTTCTAGGAGTTTAGTCATAGGAGTGACAATTTTAGAAAAATCTTTTATGAAACGTCGGTAAAAACCGGCATGCCCTAGAAAACTCCTAACTCCTCTAACATTGGTGGGATATGAAAGTTTAGCAATTACAACTACTTTAGCTCTATCCACTTCAATTCCTTCCTTTGAAATTTTATGACCAAGAACGATGCCTTCTTTAACCATGAAATGACATTTCTCCCAATTAAGTACTAGATTTGATTGTTCACATCTAATAAGCATTCGTTCAAGATTAACTAGACATGATTCAAATTTATCACCGAAGACTGAAAAGTCATCTGTCATAACCCGTCCTTAACCATAAGAACGCGTTAGATAACGTATGATTTCATTGCGAGGTATTGACCTCTATATGAGACATTTTTGAAAGAAAACTGCATATATTATACATTACAAACCATAACCATTATTTTTGTTACAAGCTTAAGACAATAAAAAGAAGATTAATGTTTAGCGATAATCTTCGACTTACAAACTTTACAAATGATGACAACAACACAGTTTCTAGCATATTTTACAATACAACATCTCGGATATGCAGTTTTGTTTTTGACACAAACATGCGTACGCAAGATCCTGCTCAAATTCAACATAATGCAGCGGAAGCTTTAGTAATCACCTGAGAATAGACATGTTTTAAAAGGTCAACATAAAGTTGGTGAGATATAGGTTTAATGCCGGCAGCAATATATATATATAGACCACAAGATTTCGTATATAAACAGTTTAATAAAAATATTCTAAGTGGTTGAGCACTTGATAACCATACTTAACATTTAATCACGTCGCATATTCCCTTTATTATGAAATCTTACTACACCGTACCAAGTGTAGTCACGAAACGAAGTACTGTGCAACCGTTGAATACTGGTCGTCCAGTCCGGTTGGGGTTGTCAGGCCCGATAGATCTATCAACAGGATTCGCGTTTACAATACCGCTGTAAATAGTAGTTACCAAGCTACAGGGAAGTATGCCAGTGGTACAACTCAACGTAGAATATATTTTTCAGTTACTTGTGTCCATATCGTAAAACATAAAATACATGTATTCTCATCCCGAAATATTTAGAGTTTAAAAGTGGGACTATATACTCACTTTCGTCTTGAAGATATATATAATTTGACTTGGTCTCCGGTTGATATCACGAACCTATCCATATATAATATATCAATACCTTTTCTTTTTAAACAAACGTCACATATATATACTTGTTATACTTTTAATACTTTTAATAATTCCTTAGTCCGTAGTTAGCATTTCGTTGTTAGTAATTCAATTTTTAATGGTTCATTTTTAGATGTTTAATAAACCCCCAATGAAATAAATAAAACCCCATCGTATATGTATTGGTCGAGATTAATCTTGACCCACGGTACCGGTGTTGTCAAATGACGTGTTGCGTACATAAAGTACCGGTGTTGTCAAATGACGTGTTGCGTACAAACATGGGATCTTATGATTAATCTTCTCGTGTTGCTTACGGGTGATCCTGAACCATATGAAATTGAATTATGAGTACATATATATAAAATATCATGTTATCTTAGAAGTATGTGATTTTATGTAAATTTTTCCAATGAATCCCGAAGTTGAAAATGTCTAGGATAGCCAATTTTGTTTCGGTCATAGTTTCTTCGTTACAAGTCCGTTTTCGTTGATTCAAATTGCCATCTTCTTGGATCGAGTTCTTCTTTAAGACTATGAACTGTAAATACCTTGGTTTGTATTCAAAATCATACGGCATAAGTGAAAGTTTAGTGAAACATATGAAGTTAAACATTTTGTTACAACAAAATCATTTAATGACCATTTTTCCAAAAATACTTATACTTTGAAAAACCAAGTTTTACCTTGTTAAATTAACATATAAATAAGTTATGTTACATGTCTTGAAGTATTTTAAAAGTTAAGTTAGAAGGATCTATTTAGTTTGCAAACAAGTTTGAAAACATTCAAACTATGTTCTTGTTGTTAAACTTTTGTACCACAAAATAAGATAACTATATATATATGAATCGAATAAGGTTATGAACATAGATTCTACCTCAAGTTCCTTGGATAAGTTTGCTGTAAAAGAGGAGTAAGAAGCTAGAATCAAAAGGGTGATAGAAGTGGATGAAAGTTTGGAAGTAAGTTGGTGTTCTTGGAGGGTTTTCTTGAAGTGTTTTTGTATGGTTTTCTTATGGTGTTTTAGTATGGTTTTTGAAGCTAGATCTTCAAGGTTTCTTGCTGGATGATTATGGAGGTTAAGAGTGAAGAGAGAGTGTGTGTTTATCTTAAGAAATTTGGAGTTAAAATGAAAGAAAATGGTGATACATATATAGCAAAAAAAACGTGAATGGGGGGGGTATGGAGACAAAAATTCAAGCTATCATTTTATGTATCTAGTCTTATTTGCATCCAAGTTCAATTACCTAGCTCTAAGGGCAGTAACAAGAGTAGGTTTGGTGGTGATTTGATGTGTATTTACTATTAGTAAATACGTATAAAAGCTAGGTATGATACGAGTATAAATACTCTAGGTATACGTATAGAAATTTTGTGAAAAATGGAATGAGGATTCAAATATAGCTATCTTTTGTGAATACACTTATATGGTTTTATGTATTTAAGTCTTTAAAAGTGATTAAATACATTACTTATACAATATATGTATAAACATTATATGTCTTAAGTATTTATGTCAAATAACGTTACGTATAGTTATCGTTTTGAAAACTTAAGTTAGTAGTTTCAAAATACACATATAACTTGTTGTTATTAATATAAAATGAGGTATTAAAACATTCTTTAATCATGTTAAATATGTATATATACATATATATACACAAACGTATAATTATCATATATTGTATAGTTCGTGATATCATCGGTCAAACTAGACGGTCAAACGTTGTGTAAAACTCTTTTCGGAAATATAAGTCTCGACAATTTGGATTGCTTATCATGTTGGCAAGGTTTAATTTATGTAAATATTAATCTTATAAGTATAGAATGATCGAAAAAGTGCGGGTCGTTACATTACCTCCCCGTTAAATAAATTTCGTCCCGAAATTTTAAAATTGTACCTATTTTGCGTCATCGAGAAACAAATGCGGATACTTTCGTTTCATCTGATCCTCTCGTTCCCAAGTAAACTCGGGACCTCTTCTAGCATTCCAACGAACCTTAACAATCGGTATATTGCTCTGTTTGAGCTGTTTAACTTCACGGTCCATGATTTCAATTGGTTCTTCGACGAATTGTAGTTTCTCGTCGACATGGATTTCTTCAAGAGGAATGGTGAGGTCTTCCTTTGCAAGACACTTCTTAAGGTTTGAGACGTGAAAGGTATTATGTACTCCGGCGAGTTGTTGCGGTAACTCGAGTCGATAAGCTACCGGTCCAATGCGTTCGATGATCTTGAACGGGCCTACGTACCTTGGGTTTAGTTTACCCCTTTTGCCGAAACGTATCACACCTTTCCAAGGTGACACCTTTAGCATAACCATGTCCCCGACCTGAAACTCTAATGGTTTCCTTCGGACATCGGCGTAGCTCTTTTGGCGACTACGGGCTGTTTTCAATCTCTCCTTGATTTGTACTATCTTCTCGGTCGTTTCGTGTATGATCTCGGGACCAGTTAAATGTCGATCTCCTACTTCATTCCAACAGATAGGAGATCTACACTTCCTTCCGTACAATGCTTCGAATGGCGCAGCTCCAATGCTCGCATGATAACTATTATTATACGAGAATTCTGCTAACGGTAGATATTTATCCCATCCGTTTCCAAAATCGATCACACATGCCCTGAGCATGTCTTCGAGAGTCTGAATCGTTCTCTCACTCTGTCCATCGGTTTGTGGATGATATGCGGTACTCATATCCAAACGAGTTCCTAGTGCCTCCTGTAGTGATTGCCAAAACTTTGAGGTAAATCTACTATCACGATCGGATATAATGGAAATAGGTATCCCATGCCTTGAAACAACTTCCTTTATATACAATCGTAATAGTTTCTCCATTCTATCCGTTTCCTTTATAGGCAAGAAATGTGCAGACTTGGTGAGACGATCAACAATCACCCAAATGGTGTCGTATCCCCAGGCAGTCTTTGGTAACTTCGTGATGAAATCCATGGTAATACCATCCCATTTCCATTCTGGGATTTCTGGTTGTTGAAGTAACCCTGACGGCTTTTGGTGTTCTGCTTTAACCTTGGAACAAGTTAAACACTCCCCAACATATGTTGCAACGTCTGTTTTTAAATTAGGCCACCAATAACGTGTCTTAAGATCTTGATACATCTTTCCAACTCCAGGATGTATCGAGTATCTTGTCTTATGTGCCTCGTTCAATATCAACTTCCTTAATCCACCCAACTTCGGTACCCAAATACGATTTGCAAAATACCGAATTCCATCTTCCCGTACAACAAGTTGTTTCTCGTACTTTTTCATTATTTCATTCTTTATGTTTTCTTCATTGAGTGCTTCTCGTTGAACTTCTTTGATTTGTGAGTTGAGATTCATACGAATTTTTATGTTCATTGCTCGAACTCGAATTGGTTCTCGTTCTTTTCTGCTTAAAGCATCAGCCACCACGTTTGCCTTCCCGGGATGATAACGAATTTCACAATCATAGTCGTTTATTAACTCGACCCACCTACGTTGCCTCATGTTCAATTGTTTCTGATCAAAAATATGTTGAAGGCTTTTATGATCAGTAAACACAGTGAATTTAACCCCATACAAGTAGTGTCTCCACATCTTCAATGCAAACACGACTGCTCCCAATTCTAGATCATGCGTCGTATAATTTCGCTCGTGAATCTTCAATTGTCGGGATGCGAATGCAATAACTTTCTTCCGTTGCATAAGAACACAACCAAAACCTTGTCGCGAAGCGTCACAATATATTTCAAAATCATCGTTCCCTTCTGGTAACGATAAAATAGGCGCCGTAGTTAACTTCTTCTTCAGTATTTGAAATGCGTTCTCCTGCTCCGAGGTCCATTCATATTTCTTCCCTTTTTGCGTTAACGCTGTCAACGGCTTAGCTATTCGGGAAAAATCTTGAATAAACCTTCTATAATAACCGGCTAAACCCAAAAATTGGCGTATCTGCGTTGGTGTCTTAGGAGTCTCCCATTTTTCAATAGCTTCAGTTTTTGCTGGATCAACCTGAATTCCTTCGCTATTAACAACGTGACCAAGAAATTGCACTTCTTTCAACCAGAAAGCACACTTAGAAAATTTAGCATAAAGTTGTTCTTTTCTCAACAACTCCAGTATCAACCTTAAATGCTCTTCATGCTCTTGCTCACTCTTGGAATAGATAAGAATATCATCAATGAAAACGATAACAAACTTATCTAAATACGGACTACAAACTCGATTCATGAGGTCCATAAATACAGCTGGCACATTCGTCAATCCAAACGGCATAACCAAAAATTCGTAATGACCATAACGTGTCCGAAAAGCAGTTTTCGGAATGTCCTCTTCTTTGACGCGTAGTTGATGATAGCCCGATCTTAAGTCGATTTTTGAATAAACACATGATCCTTGCAATTGATCAAATAAGTCATCAATTCTCGGTAGTGGATACCGATTCTTGATAGTTAACTTATTTAATTCACGATAGTCTATACACATCCTAAAAGATCCATCTTTCTTCTTAACAAACAAAATTGGAGCTCCCCACGGTGAAGTACTCGGTCGTATGAATCCACGGTCCAGTAATTCTTTTAACTGACTTTGAAGTTCTTTTAACTCGGACGGTGCAAGTCTATATGGAGGACGAGCCACTGGTGCAGCTCCTGGTACTAAATCTATTTGAAATTCTACCGATCTAAATGGAGGTAATCCCGGCAATTCTTCCGGAAAAACTTCAGGAAAATCTCTTGCCACAGGCACGTCGTTGATGCACTTTTCTTTCTTTTCGACTTTATTAACATGTGCTAAAATAGCGTAACATCCCTTTTCTAAACACTTCTTGGCTTTCAAACAGCTAATGAGTTTTAGCTTTGAATTACCCTTCTCTCCATAAATCATCACCGGTATTTTATCCTTACCAGGAATACGAATTGCCTTCTTGGCACAAACAACTTCCGCTCCTATTTTGGACATCCAGTCCATGCCGACTATTACATCAAAACCTCCTAATTCTACGGGTATTAAGTCGATTTTAAACGTTTCTCCGGCTAGATTTATTTCACAATCACGATAAATTTTATCGGCTTTAATTAGTTTACCATTAGCTAACTCAATCAAGTACTTAGCATCTAGAGGTAATGATGAACAATTCAATTTAGTGTAAAAATTTATACACACGTAACTTCTATCGGCGCCAGTATCAAATAAAATAGATGCTGATAAGTTATTAATGGTAAACATACCCGTAACAAGCTCCGGGTCTTCTCGTGCCTCTCTAGCATTAATAACAAACGCTCTTCCATGTGCAGGTCCGCCATTCTGATTCGGGCACTGGCTCTTATAGTGACCTTGTTTTCCACACCCAAAACAAGTAATGTTAGCCAAAGCAGTTCTATTTGCGTTGGTGGCAGGAGTCTTGTTACCATTTGCATTTGTAACGAGAGCCTTACAATCTTCAGCAAGATGTCCCTGTCTATTGCATTTAGTGCACAACACACTACAGTAACCAAAATGATGTTTGTGACAACGGTTGCATAAAGGACTTTGTCCTTTGTAACCAAAGCCTGAACCGCTACCCGCACCTTTCGGGGTTTCTGGTTTCTTAAAAGATTGCTGTTGGTAACCTCGATCATAATTTCCGTTCCACTTCCTTTTGTTACTCGATACCTTCACCTCAGTAGTGAATGCTTTCTTATCCAGAATGACCTGATCCATTAACTCGTTCGCCATGGTTATAGCTTCATGAATTGTCTTAGGTTTCGACGCCGTAACATTTGCCTTGACCTTGCTGGGCAAACCACCTTTGTACATTTCAATCTTCCGTGCTTCGGTTGGAACCAATTCAGGACATAGTAAAACCAATTCCATGAATCGCTGATTGTAGTTGGTGATTTCAGTACCAACCACCTTCAAACTTCGTAACTCATCTTCTAACTTAATAACCTCATTCCTTGGACAATACTCGGTGATTATCATTGCTTTGAATTCTTCCCATGGAGTATCATAAGCTACATCTCCTCCTACCGCCTTCACATAATTCTTCCACCATGTGAGTGCACTATCTTGTAAAGTGCACGATGCAAACTTGGTCATGTCTTTTTCATCACAACCACTGATTTTAAACACCGTCTCCATCTTTTCTATCCATCGGGTTAAACCGATCGGTCCTTCTGTTCCACTGAATGATGATGGCTTGCAAGCTTGAAAAGTTTTGTAAGTGCACCCCACACGAGGATTTGGGTTAACTGCAGCACCTCTTGCAGCCTCGATCCATAACATTCTGTCGTTCACTCGTTGATTGATGAGTTCCTGGATTTCTTGTTCCGTCATTCGGTTCAATCGCGCCATATTCTTCTATAAGAATGAAAAGAAAATAATTATTCACATGGAATATTATAGATGTAGTGTATATTTACAGTACATTATAGCTTATTAATAATATGAACCAGGTATTATTATAAAAGCCTTTTCTTCTTATTAGCGTTTTATAATTATATCTAGGGTAGTACCTACCCGTTAATGTCCATACTTAATAGCTTAGTACAGAATCAATTACTACCATCTAAATAATACTTAACCATGGAAAATTATTGCATTTCACACTTCACTATTTTACATATGCTTATCTTACATCGAACATTAAGCAAACCACACTAATAATATTATACAAAACATTATATGATCCCATGGTTTAATACGGCAGCGCATCGTTTGGTCTATTTTCTAGGACGTTTAGGTTCAAAGAATCGCTTAACGCTTATCCTGGCTGTCTGCCTATATTTTGACTGTGGGACTGAAGAACTGGATGCCGGGATAGAACGAATAGGAATAGCGGGAATAGGGGTGGTAGTGTCTAGTGGAGTTGGTGCCACATCATCCTTACTAAACTCGGGATTTGAATTTTCTAATTCATTAGCCTTTCGTTTCTTTCCTAGTTCGAACTCGTCTTTTGTAATTTCCTGTATTTCTTCCTCGGGTTCACTTTCCTCCTCGGGTTCACTTTCCTCCTCGGGTTCACTTTCCTCCTCGGGTTCACTTTCCGGGTTCTCTATAGTCGGTTCATTCGGAATTTGTGAGTCTTCCCCAAAGATATTATTTTCGTCATCGGATAGGTTAATGACTGGAACACCATCTGAAGATTCTGGTTCGGAGTCGCTGAACGTGATGACAAGTTTTGAGCCCGACATCTATCACACAACAACTAACCCATTAGTACTACATAATATTTACATATAAATTTTAACCAACAATGATAAGCAATGGTTTTTAAATCAAACCCGGTCAAAGTCCAGACTTACTAATGTATCCTAACGACTTATCAGTTAGACACACTAATGCAAACCTGGTTCGCTAAGACCACCGCTCTGATACCACATGTCATAACCCGTCCTTAACCATAAGAACGCGTTAGATAACGTATGATTTCATTGCGAGGTATTGACCTCTATATGAGACATTTTTGAAAGAAAACTGCATATATTATACATTACAAACCATAACCATTATTTTTGTTACAAGCTTAAGACAATAAAAAGAAGATTAACGTTTAGCGATAATCTTCGACTTACAAACTTTACAAATGATGACAACAACACAGTTTCTAGCATATTTTACAATACAACATCTCGGATATGCAGTTTTGTTTTTGACACAAACATGCGTACGCAAGATCCTGCTCAAATTCAACATAATGCAGCGGAAGCTTTAGTAATCACCTGAGAATAGACATGTTTTAAAAGGTCAACATAAAGTTGGTGAGATATAGGTTTAATGCCGGCAGCAATATATATATATAGACCACAAGATTTCGTATATAAACAGTTTAATAAAAATATTCTAAGTGGTTGAGCACTTGATAACCATACTTAACATTTAATCACGTCGCATATTCCCTTTATTATGAAATCTTACTACACCGTACCAAGTGTAGTCACGAAACGAAGTACTGTGCAACCGTTGAATACTGGTCGTCCAGTCCGGTTGGGGTTGTCAGGCCCGATAGATCTATCAACAGGATTCGCGTTTACAATACCGCTGTAAATAGTAGTTACCAAGCTACAGGGAAGTATGCCAGTGGTACAACTCAACGTAGAATATATTTTTCAGTTACTTGTGTCCATATCGTAAAACATAAAATACATGTATTCTCATCCCGAAATATTTAGAGTTTAAAAGTGGGACTATATACTCACTTTCGTCTTGAAGATATATATAATTTGACTTGGTCTCCGGTTGATATCACGAACCTATCCATATATAATATATCAATACCTTTTCTTTTTAAACAAACGTCACATATATATACTTGTTATACTTTTAATACTTTTAATAATTCCTTAGTCCGTAGTTAGCATTTCGTTGTTAGTAATTCAATTTTTAATGGTTCATTTTTAGATGTTTAATAAACCCCCAATGAAATAAATAAAACCCCATCGTATATGTATTGGTCGAGATTAATCTTGACCCACGGTACCGGTGTTGTCAAATGACGTGTTGCGTACATAAAGTACCGGTGTTGTCAAATGACGTGTTGCGTACAAACATGGGATCTTATGATTAATCTTCTCGTGTTGCTTACGGGTGATCCTGAACCATATGAAATTGAATTATGAGTACATATATATAAAATATCATGTTATCTTAGAAGTATGTGATTTTATGTAAATTTTTCCAATGAATCCCGAAGTTGAAAATGTCTAGGATAGCCAATTTTGTTTCGGTCATAGTTTCTTCGTTACAAGTCCGTTTTCGTTGATTCAAATTGTCATCTTCTTGGATCGAGTTCTTCTTTAAGACTATGAACTATAAATACCTTGGTTTGTATTCAAAATCATACGGCATAAGTGAAAGTTTAGTGAAACATATGAAGTTAAACATTTTGTTACAACAAAATCATTTAATGACCATTTTTCCAAAAATACTTATACTTTGAAAAACCAAGTTTTACCTTGTTAAATTAACATATAAATAAGTTATGTTACATGTCTTGAAGTATTTTAAAAGTTAAGTTAGAAGGATCTATTTAGTTTGCAAACAAGTTTGAAAACATTCAAACTATGTTCTTGTTGTTAAACTTTTGTACCACAAAATAAGATAACTATATATATATGAATCGAATAAGGTTATGAACATAGATTCTACCTCAAGTTCCTTGGATAAGTTTGCTGTAAAAGAGGAGTAAGAAGCTAGAATCAAAAGGGTGATAGAAGTGGATGAAAGTTTGGAAGTAAGTTGGTGTTCTTGGAGGGTTTTCTTGAAGTGTTTTTGTATGGTTTTCTTATGGTGTTTTAGTATGGTTTTTGAAGCTAGATCTTCAAGGTTTCTTGCTGGATGATTATGGAGGTTAAGAGTGAAGAGAGAGTGTGTGTTTATCTTAAGAAATTTGGAGTTAAAATGAAAGAAAATGGTGATACATATATAGCAAAAAAAACGTGAATGGGGGGGGTATGGAGACAAAAATTCAAGCTATCATTTTATGTATCTAGTCTTATTTGCATCCAAGTTCAATTACCTAGCTCTAAGGGCAGTAACAAGAGTAGGTTTGGTGGTGATTTGATGTGTATTTACTATTAGTAAATACGTATAAAAGCTAGGTATGATACGAGTATAAATACTCTAGGTATACGTATAGAAATTTTGTGAAAAATGGAATGAGGATTCAAATATAGCTATCTTTTGTGAATACACTTATATGGTTTTATGTATTTAAGTCTTTAAAAGTGATTAAATACATTACTTATACAATATATGTATAAACATTATATGTCTTAAGTATTTATGTCAAATAACGTTACGTATAGTTATCGTTTTGAAAACTTAAGTTAGTAGTTTCAAAATACACATATAACTTGTTGTTATTAATATAAAATGAGGTATTAAAACATTCTTTAATCATGTTAAATATGTATATATACATATATATACACAAACGTATAATTATCATATATTGTATAGTTCGTGATATCATCGGTCAAACTAGACGGTCAAACGTTGTGTAAAACTCTTTTCGGAAATATAAGTCTCGACAATTTGGATTGCTTATCATGTTGGCAAGGTTTAATTTATGTAAATATTAATCTTATAAGTATAGAATGATCGAAAAAGTGCGGGTCGTTACATCATCCATGAAAACTTCCATGCATTCTTCTATCATGTCGTGAAAAATCGCCATCATGCACCTTTGAAAGGTTGCAGGGGCGTTGCAAAGTCCAATTGGCATGCGTTTATAAGCAAAAGTACCATAAGGGCACGTGAATGTGATTTTCTCTTGGTCCTCGGGTGCTATTGGAATTTGAAAATATCTGGAAAAACCATCAAGAAAACAATAGTAACTATTTCCGGCTAATCTTTCCTACATTTGATCAATGAAAGGTAAGGGAAAGTGATATTTTCTTGTGGCATCATTTAATTTTCTATAATCAATACAAACACACCATCTTGTTACAGTCCTAGTAGGAATAAGCTCATTTTTCTCATTTGTGATGACAGTCATGCCACCCTTCTTAGGTACGCATTGAACTGGGCTTACCTATGGACTATCAGAGATTGGATAAATTAAACCTGCATCAAGCAGTTTAATTATTTCTTTCTTAACAACATCTTGCATATTTGGATTTAGTCTTCGTTGGCGTTGCACATACGTTTTATGACCTTCTTCCATAAGGATTTTATGTGTGCAATACGAAGGACTTATTCCTTTAATATCATGAATTTTCCATGCAATAGCTTGTTTATGAGCTTTTAGCACAGAAATGAGTCGAGATTTTTCATTTTCAGTAAGAGAAGAAGATATTAATACAGGTAATTCAGATTCACCATGTAAATAAGCATATTCTAAATGGTTTGGAAGTGGCTTTAACTCTAATTCCGGTGGTTCTTCTATCGATGATTTGTATCGATATTTGTCTTCTTCTTTTAGCATTTGAATTTCTTCTGTTGTTGGTTCATATCCATTAGCCATAAGTGTAGCTAACATTTTAGTTTCATCAATTGATTCAGTTCCTTCTCCTAAAGAACATTCTCCTGTTCCTTGTAATTCTGGAAATTCTTCTAACAATTCTGCATGTGAATCTATAGTTTGAATATAATAACATGTATCATCTGCATATTGTGGTTGTTGCATGGCTCTATCAACAGAAAAGGTAACACTCTCGTCCTCTATACTTAGGGTCAATTTCTTACCAAACACGTCTATTATTGCTTTAGCCGTGTTTAAGAATGGTCTTCCTAATATGAGAGAAACTCGAGAATCTTCTTCCATGTCCAAAATAACAAAATCTACTGGAAATACTAAAGTACCAACTTTAACTAGCATGTTCTCCATTATCCCTCTAGGATATTTTACTGATCGATCGGCTAGTTGTATACTTATTCATGTTGGTTTCAATTCTCCAAGGTCAAGTTTAGCGTATAGTGAATATGGCATTAAATTTATACTAGCACCTAAATCTGTCAATGCTTCTATTGAACTAAGACTACCCAGAAAACATGGAATTGTGAAACTTCCTGGATCTGATAATTTTTCTGGTATCTTATTCATCAGCACTGCAGAACAATTAGCATTCATAGTAACAGCCGAGAGTTCTTCCATTTTCTTTCTATTTGTGATTAGATCTTTCAGAAATTTAGCATATCTAGGCATTCCTGAAATCACATCAATGAAAGGAAGATTGACATTTATTTGTTTAAACATATCCAAGAATTTGGATTGCTCGGCTTCAAGTCTTTCTTTTCTCATTTTACTCGGGTAAGGAAGTGGTGGTTGGTATGGTTTAACATAAGGTTTAGCCTTAACTGTGTTATCTTCATTAACCTTTTCAACTACCGGTTCTTTTTTCTTATCTTGTTCAGGTTGTGGTTCTTGTGGAGTAGGAATAGCTTCATCAGAAATTACAGGTATTTCAGGTGGTTTAAGTGTAATACCACTTCTTGTGGTAATGGCTTTAGCTGTTTCATTCCGAGGGTTAGTATTTGTATCACTAGGTAGACTTTCCGGTTTTCTTTCACCTATCAACCTTGCTAGGTTGCTTACTTCTTGTTCCAAATTTTGAATAGAAGCTTGTTGATTTCTAAATGCTTGAGCATTTTGTTCATTGGTTTGTTTCTGAGATGTGAAAAACTGCGTTTGAGATTCAACTAGCTTCGACATCATATCTTCTAAATTTAGCTTTTTATCATTGGTTTGTGGTGGTTTATTTTGAAAAATAGGTCTTTGCTGGTTGTAAGTATTATTGGATACTTGTTGATTACTAGGACCTTGTTGGTTGTTGTATGGAACATTTCGATTATAGTTCTGGTTTTGATTATAAATTGGTCTTGGCGGTTGATAATTATTCTGATAATTATTTCCAGGCCTTTGGTTCATGTATGAAACATTCTCTCTTTGTTCCATTGTTAGTTCAATATTGAGACAATCTTTTGTTAAATGTGGTCCTCCACACTGCTCACAACTAATTCGTATTGAGTGGATATCTTTAGTCATCTTTTCCATTCGTCTCTCGACAGCATCTATCTTTGCAGAAATGGAATCAAAGTCATGGCTAGAATTGGCTCTAGCTGCTTTAGATGATCTAATGATATCTTTTTCTTGATGCCACTCATGTGAGTGGGAAGCAGTGTTATCAATAATTTTTTAAGCGTCAGTTGCGGTTTTCTTCATAATGGAACCACCAGCTGCTATATCGATGTCTTTTCTTGTAGTGATGTCGCATCCTTGGTAGAATATTTGTACTATTTGACAAGTGTCTAAACCATGTTGCGGACATCCTCTCAATAACTTTCCAAATCTTGCCCATGCTTCATACAGAGTTTCATTTGGCTTTTGCGTGAACGTAACAATTTCTCCTTGAAGTCTCACGGATTTAGATGCCCGAAAGAATTGTTTAAGAAATTTTTCAACTAAAACATCCTATGTATCAATCGCCCCTTCTGGTAACGATTCTAACCAATCTTTGGCTTCTCCCTTTAAAGTCCAGGGAAATAACATGAGATATATCTGTTCATCCTCCACTTCTCGGATTTTAAACAGTGTACAGATCCTATTAAAGGTACGAAGATGTTCATTTGGATCTTCCTTCGGTGCACCACTAAATTGTCATTGATTAGTTACCATGTGTAGGATTTGTCCTTTTATTTCATAATCTGACGCATTAATGTCTGGTTGAGTAATTGTGTGACCTTGGCCAGTGCGTTTAGCTCTCATTCGGTCTTCCATACTTAGAGGTTCCAGATTCTCCATGATTGAATTTGTTGAATCTGAATCACTATAGGATTATGATTTAATGGGTTGTTCCTCGACAATCTCTATTTGAATGATTGGTGGTTCCGGAGGAAAGATTAATGGTTCAGGATCTCTGAATTGTCCCTGAAGATCCTCCGGATTCTCAATTGTGAGGTCAGGTTCAAAAAATGGATTATCGGAAATTTGAATTGGAGTACTTGGTCGACTGGATGACGATTCTAAAGAAAAATCAACGGCGACAATATTTGCTAGATGTCTTGATCGAGTTACAGGTGGTGAACGTTTTGCTCGGTGCATTCACTGAATATCCTATTAGTTATAAAAATAAAAATTATATAAGTTATCAAATTAATAGACTTTTCTGATTTTGCCCACATTTCGAATAGCCAATAGATGCAGCAGGGAGCCAGAACCCTTTAAATCGGAAGCTCACAACTCAGCCACTAACAAATCCAACTATTACTACGAACCAGAAAATTTTGGATGTCTATCAATTTAACCGCTTAAAATAATTTTTCGTTGAAATTTAAAGAAATTTTAGTGAAGAAATAGAAAATTCTATGTCCTAAAAACTAGAGCGTCGAGAAATAAGAAAGAAAAATAGCGCGTCCAAAAACGTCGAAAAAATAAAAGGCTGAAAAATAATAGGCGTCGAAAAATAAAAATAAGAAAGTAGCGCGTCGAAACTTAAAAAGGAACTAAAAACTAAAAATTAAAAGTTGCGTCTAAAGATATTAAAGCTTAAAAGAAAAACTATATCCCAAATGGCAATAACTTAAAAAGGTACTAAAAACTTAAAACGGCGTCGCAAAATTCTAAAGCACTTAAATCTTAGTCTAAAGAAAAAGCACTTAAGGGATTTTACGGCAAAGTCTAAAAATCTAAAAATAAAAATAACTATGGCAAAATACTAAGTTTAAAACTAAGTACGAGCGAAAAATACAAATATTACGCTAAAACAAATAAAAAGATACAAAATATAAAAATAAACTTAAAGTTGTAAAAAGTACAATTTTTATAAAAATATTATTTTTATATTATTTATTTATAAAAGTATTAATTTTATATATTATTAAAACTAATTAAACTAAATAATACAAATTAAATAATAAAACTAAACTAAATAATAAATAAATGAAAACCTAATTAGGGTTTTAATTAATTAATAATAATCATTATTATTACGTAATTATTGCAGTTGGCAGTCAAATGTGGCGTGTCAGGGCCAGTCATGCGATCGCATGAGCTGTGCATTTAAAATCCTTGCGGTCGCATGGATAAGGGTTTCGGGCCAGGTTCTGGGCTGCTACAGTGTAGTTGCCCGAATGTTTTTTACTTTTTTCTGTTTTTTTTTTTTAATTTTCTGTTTTAGATTATATAAAATATAAATAACTTAAATAAAAATTTAATTTTAAAAACTAAAATAAAAATACTTTTATAAATGTTAACAACTCTTAACAACAAATATATAGAATTTTTTTTTTTTTTTTCGTTTTTTTTTACAAAATAAAATTCAAACTTAATAAAAATCTTTATATATATATAGCGTTTTGCTTTCGGCATTTAAGCAGGATCCCCGGCAGCGGCGCCAAAAACACTTGATGTGTGCGAGGCGTACTAAGAAATAGTTTATATTTTATTAGGAAAAACTATTAAATACGATACAATTTTACACAAGTTATTTATTTATTTATAGAGTGGATATACCTAAACCTTGCTACAACACTTATAGGCAGTGTACCTAATCGTACAGTAGTGTAGTTTTTAGTAAGTCCGGTTCGTTCCACAGGGATCTTAGCCAAGTTTAACGCTATATTAGTTTTAACTTATAATTGTAAAAATACAAATATATATATATATATATAAGTAATATTATTATTATAAAAGGGGGATTTTACCGTTTAATGACCAGTTTGTCGATTTTAAAACTTTAGTCGCAGTTAAAACCTAATGTAAAATATTAAAAATAAATATAACTAAATTTTAAAGCGTAAAGTAAATGACGATAATGAAATTGTGATAAATAAAAGTGCGATAAAATAAAATTGCGATAAAATAAAAGTGCGATAATTAAAAGTGCAATTAAATATGAAAATAAAGGAATTATGCTTATTTAAACTTTCGTAATCATGATGTTTGACTTGTTGATTTTAGTTTATTCCCATGGGTTAATTGTCCTTTGTCCTGGATTATTTAATATGTCCGTCTGGTTTTTGTCCATAACAGTCCATCAGTCATAAATATAAAGTGCGAGTGTCCTCGTCAAATTATCCTTATATTCGAAGTCAAATATTCCAATTAATTGGGGACTTAAACTGTAACAAGGTCATAATACTTTGTTTAATAATTACACTAGGATATCGACTGCATGTAACTCAAGGTTTTAATACTTTGTTAACAATTACGCCAAGTGTCCTTGTACATAATCCACCCCTGTTTTAATAAGTCTATTAACTATTAATCCATTCCCGTGTCCGATTAAATGAACAATTATTAGTATTTATAAATATCCTGCCCATCGTGTCCGATCGAGTGTATATGGTTATTTATAGGTACGTTCAATTGTAAATCTTTATATTAAAATTAACAAACTATCATTTAGTTAAACAAATATAAAGCCCATTAATAGCCCATAGTCTAATTTTCACAAGTGTCATTCTTTTGTCCAAACCCCGATTATGGTACAAAGTCCAATTACTCAATCTTTAATATTTTAGCCCAACATCATGATTACTTCGTCTTAAATAAGCATAATAATAATTTAACTACGAGACATTAAATTAAAAAGGTTGAACATAACTTACAATAATTAAAAATAGCGTAACGTTACACGGACAGAATTTCGACTTACACCCTTACAACATTCGCTAACATACCCTTATTATTAGAATTTAAAATTAAAATTAAAATTATAATATATATATACATATATATATATATACATATATATATATATATATATACATATATATATATATATATATATATATATATATACATATATATATATACATATATATATATATATATATATATATATATATATATATATTTACGTATGAGTAACAAGAAGGAAAAAGATGGTGTAAAAGATCGCTCAAAACCGCGAAATTTATAGGCATGTGGCCACAAAAAGTGGCCCATGCGATCGCATGGAGAATAAGCCTACAGGCCATGCAATCGCATGGAGGTAGGTACCAGCTCACATCATTTTGTTTTCAAGTTTGTCGACGTTATTTTTAAATATATATAATATATAAATAATTTATATAATTATTTAAATATTATATTATATTCTTGTGCATAGTTGACTCATAATTTTTAGTCCGTTGCGTCGAGCGTTGAGAGCTGACTTTGGTCCCGGTTCCGGTTTTTCGAACGTCCTTGCGTATAATTTAATATCTTGTATTTTGCGTTTCGTGTCTTGTACTCTTGTAATATTGAGACGTTTCTTATCAATAATTGGAACCACTTTGATTGTATTTTGTACTTTTGAGCTTTTTGGTCGTTTGCGTCTTCAATTCGTCGAATCTGTCTTTTGTCTTCACCTTTTATTATTTAAACGAATATCACTTGTAAATAGAACAATTGCAACTAAAAGCTTGTCTTTCTTGAGGGATAATGCTATGAAATATATGTTTGTTTTTAGCATTATCAACTAACTAACACCTAAATCAAGTATTTACATACTTGATTCGCCAAAACTTGACTCAAAACTTAATTTGACACCGAATCAAGCTTACTTGACCCAAAATACCCAATTGACCCATTTTGACCTAAATTAGGGTTTACACCCAAAAATCAAGTCAATACAAGTGTTCTAAGGTTTAACCAACACATGCAAGTTCCAAACTAACAATTTCATCAATTGAAACCCTAAGTCGCCCATTTAGGCTTACTTACATGAATCTTACCCAAAACCCCCAAATTTCACAATAAATGGGTTTATAACTCTAACTAACACAAACCCTAACTCAAACACGAATCTTAAACAATGAAATTCGGATTTGGAATTTACAATAACAATCAAAACGTAGCCGAGAATGAAAGGAACAACTTCATCACTCGCACCTTTGATTGATTCAAGCTTCTTCTTCATCAAAGCTCCGAATCTCTCTCTAGAATCTCCCTCTCTCTCTAAGATAAGATGAGAGAGATGTGTAGATGTCAAAATGATCCAAAATAGGATCTAAAACTGATATTAAAGCCCCAAATCAATCCACAAGTGAAAAGACCAAAGTACCCCTTTTAATTTGAGTAAAATAGAGCTGCTGGCCCGTCAGGCATCTTTGACGGCGTCCAAAAAGCTTGGGCGTCGTCCTAATGAACTGCGTCTGAAACTGAAACTTGTTTTGGTCATAACTTTTAAACCGTAACTCCGTTTTAGACGAATCAAATATCGTTGGAAACGTAATGAGATTTACTATCCAATGGTAAGGTTTTAGAACATCAACTCCAACTTTATTTAGGATCCAAATATACGCTTACATGCCTCGTATTTCGAATGACGTTCGAAATAACGCGTAACTGAAAAACGGGTGTTACAACTCTCCCCCACTTACATTGGATCACGTCCTCGTGATCCACACCAACACTAGTAGTAAGCACTTCTCCCTCGAACATTTCCGCTTCCAACGCAGAGTCACACACGTATTAATCACGCCTCGGAATTCTCACTTCGTGATCTAATGCATCATATTACAACAATAACGGGCAATCAACCCTCGAGTCAAAACAACTGCAACCGTTTGCTCCTACGCCGAGTATCCAAACTCGTATCATACACTTCACAATCTTCTTAAAAGTAGAGCAATTCACCGACATCCATCGTCGTCGTTCCTTTCAATCCTGCGAAACACAACCAAGCCCGACATCCATAACATCTTCTGTGAATTCTAAGATCTCACCACACGCTAATAGTCACTAGCGTGTACTACCGCAAAAAGCGATATCTCATACACGTCCAGAATTTCCATTATGAAAATACAAAAAAAAAACACTACATATCCCTTCAAGTTCTCTCGGCTACTACTCGCCACAAGCTACATCCGTAACCATATCACTCAATAAATTGATCCGCACACGACCATCCGTCACTGGATTAATCCAGGACAACAATAATACACCATGTGCTGAGCAAAACATCAACACTCGACGCAGGGTTCCTCCTCGAAACCCTACCACACAACCACACAAGACGGCTTCCTAGTACTAGCATGAGACTAATCGTATACTAGAATCCCGTCAATGGCGAATTATCATCACGAAATTTCCGCAATTCGTCACACGACTCACAGAATATTTACCAACGCCGGGTGAACCTTCCTACCTAGACCGTCCGTTAAAGATGGTCTCGACATTTTAATGCAACCTACGGGTCACATCACTAGGGTACACACTCTCGCAAATAAACAACATCTACGTGTCTCTACGGGAGACAGTCAGAACCGACACTCTCCGCCTCACAATCGTCCATAAAGTGGAATGATCCACTGACAATTTCTAAGATCACTTTTCCCGACAGGGAAAAATACAGCATTCGCCACAATATCGAACTCGTTCCCATCCAATAATCCTATCCGGGTTTTATGACAACCCAGATTTTTCACTACGAGAGCACCCGCAATGACATCTTCCTTTTCTCACTTCCGTGATCTCCAACTGCAAATTTGGTCTCATACCGCCCTTTGGTACCACACGACCACCTTACGTAAGAAATCTTACACCACGCTTGATTCTATCATCACAATCTCTACACATATCATTCCAGAATCGTAACTCACAATCGTAAATGCACGATCTCGAGTCGACATCACTAGCCCGTCACTCTTCCTCGTTAGGAAATCCGAATTCCTGCTGAGGCCTAGCACGGTACACCCCAATATTTCACTATACAAACACCACCGAAGCTTCCTCGGACGGCAGTAAAAACTCCCCCACTAAGGATTCAGCTCCATATTCTCACCGCCAAGATGATAACATCCCGCGAAATTGTCGTTCCACGGAACACATGACCATTCTCATTGTTGGTCACATACTCCACATTACTCTAAATTCACTTCAGGCTCTCAGAGCCGACATCCACATTCACTTGGAATGTCGTACACGCGATGACATCACACCTTCATACTACAATTCACAGTCAACTGTCTGAATCGTTCGCAAAGCGAACTCCACCAAAGTCCCACATGCGCCTCTAAGCCTAGGTATATGCCACTCCGCTTAATCAGTCGTGCATCTCAGTCGAGATCACCCGACCTTCCACTCAACGAAACCCTTAACAACAATGGCTCACTCTCATGATGAAGAGTGACCAATCCGACACGATAATTGTGTCGACCGCAATATCAACAATTTATCGAAATCTTTGGCCAAACCGAAGATTAAGTACATCACCAGCTCACCGGTCATCTTTACCCATCCATCACTTAAGAGTAACAAGATTCAATCATCCGTCACTTCATAAGAAGTATTCATCACAATGCTCTTAAACTTCGACTTTCACAACCGTTGAATTACTATCACCTGTCGATTACTATTGTAATCTCCACTGCTTCCAAGGATATCTCATGGACACCCTAAGCACAAAGTGATCACACCATCACCGAAGTTGAACATTACACTAGCAGGTATAAGAAGGCACCTGATGCAGTGTCATGCATACTCCCGCCACAACCTACGGAATTTTAGAAACTCGATCTTTAGGTTCCATACAACCGATGTCACCCATCTCTGCATAATAATGACCCGAAGTCATACCTACCCAACAAACCTCACGGTCTATCGTCTTATCGAAAGTTTCTA
This sequence comes from Rutidosis leptorrhynchoides, assembly GCF_046630445.1. Lineage (NCBI taxonomy): Eukaryota > Viridiplantae > Streptophyta > Magnoliopsida > Asterales > Asteraceae > Rutidosis > Rutidosis leptorrhynchoides. Next base: position 354,029,218 of record NC_092339.1, read on the forward strand.
CCAATCACACGCTACCCGCAATTTCTACAAGGCCAAACGATATAGCCTCACGAAAACTTTCATCTAACACTAAAGAGATGCTTGGAAATGCCAAGTCTTACACTCTTTCGCACAACGACACAACCACATCAATAGGGGTACTCCGTTAGGAATGGCACCCTATAATCCACAACATGCTAACACACTAACGCAATCATCATCATACGGGTCCCACTCCCATGAGTTTAATGACCCAAAGATTCCTCGGTTTGCCGATTCCAAGGCGACGCACAACTAGAATCCTTACACGATCCTCTAACCACACACTCTACGGAGTGTAACCCAATTCTACAATCATTAGACTTGCTACGTCCAATTACGGGATTCAAGTCCTCATCGCACACACATACACACTAATCGGTTATCCTAGTTACGATGGGTAACTACAACCAATGACAATCTCAATAATGCACCCACCACGTAGGGTGACTAAGTACGCGCCGAACTCGTGAGTTGGCTCACTCACTTAACTAACCGAAACCACCATAACAATTTTCGACTCACAACGAATCCGATGTGACAACAAGCACATCACCCGATACTACTATAACCTAGGAACCAATAAAAGATTCCTAACTCGTCCCGATTCTACTCCAACCATGCCACGTTTCCTTCGCTCGGTACTCGTCATGTCATGCTTGATGTCAAGATACACTGTTGTAATAATGGTGATCAGTCACTATTACAATTGCGTACCTTACCATTTTCGCATGGTCGCGCAAAGTACTTTACCCGAACTGACGCGACATTCACACAAAATAACACTCGATTAACTCCTAGTACCCGAATGACCAAAGTTCTTACCGTGAACTTGATCACTCAAAACTGCCAAACATTCAAATCTCTCCAATAGATTCATCCCTAGGATACCGCACAAAATATACCTGTATATATACACCTATATACAATATAATAATAAACGTACACAAGTACATCACAACAACAAGTCAACCTACAACCTAGGTGACTATCACTGAAACAACGTCCAAGTTCGCCTACTTACATTAGGCACTATATGTCTAAGGCACTAATTTACACACGAAATAAGGCCCCACATAATCACACTTTGGACAAAAACAAGTCCTAGTTAGTCACCTACTCTAAGGCACTAACAAATCTCAATCTGACCCGTATTCCTACAAGTCCAGCAAATAACGCACAATCTCCAATAAGTCTAAGACTAGGCACCTATTCCAAGGTCACCTAATTCCCTTAGACTATGCTCTGATACCACTTGTAACGAACTGACTTCATTTTACCAAAAACACGCCCTAAAAAAAAATTTTGGGACAGTACATCTGGACGGCATCCAGTTATCTGGACGGCGTCCAGCTCTGAAGGACTGGACAGCGTCCAAGCCCTTGGGACGGCATCTAATTGAACTAAAAGTTCCTGATCAGTTTTTCAAATTCACACGAGCGGAAAACCCTCTTCCGGACACTTTTAAACGAAACAACTTTCACAACACATCATATTAAGTAAAACTAAGAGATTTATGCAATGAAAATAAGTTTTATAACACCGGGCCTACAATGATCCATTTTACAAATAATATAGCGATTTCGACCCATTTATCTTTTTAGACGGATTAGGACCCTATAATCCAACCCAATACCAAGAGCATAATCCCGGAGACTACCAAATCCCCAATCCGCGTCCATATAACCAAAAGCTACCCCTTCGAGCCCAAGCGCTCCTACGCATCTAGTCTAACAACTAGCTAGCTTCATAACACAATACCTGTAAAAAGGTAAACAACGAGAGGGGTAAGCATAAAGCTTAGTGAATGCAATAATTATACACATACATATATAATATACCTACTTGCAAACACTTACTCACATACCGCATACATGCTAGCAACATAATTAGCTTATCATCACAAGTACAAAGCTATTAACCTCCAATACCACAAGCTAGCACAACAATAGCATATATATATATATATATATATATATATATATATATATATATATATATATATATATATATATATATATATATATATATATATATATATATATATATATCGAACAATATAAAATGCTTACGCTACAACACAATAACCATGGTTAACCAATCGAACGAGGGGACGGTATTTAAAGACCGTCGGAGTTCATAACATCCATTAGTGCACTTAACACGTCGTACACTAACTCCACGGGTGGCATCTTAACACGTCGATACTTCACCCTGGGTGGCGTCTTAACACGTCGACACTTCACCCCGAGTGGCGTCTTAATACTTCGACACTTCACTCTTCATTTTACTTGAGATGGCATCTTAACACATCGATACTTCACCTCGAGTGGTGCATTAACACATCGGCACTTCACCCGTTAATCTCTTGGAGTGGCATCTTAGCACATCGATACTTCACTCCGGGTGGTGTCTTAACACATCGACACTTCACCCCGGGTGGCGTCTTAACACATCGACACTTCACCCGTCATATTACTTTGAGTGGTGTCTTAGCACATCGACAGTTCACTCGTCACGTGGAATGTGGTATCTTAGCACATCGACGCTTCACATCTCACACTACAACAAATAAATAAATTATATATCTACGCATATAATTATTCCACTCACCTTGAAATGCCCGCACAAGTCATGTACAACATGATCTTTGTCCTCAAATCCGAGCAAGTAACCACCTATATCACACGTAGGTACAATATACACGTAAATAGTCATTCTCTAAAAGAGAACTCGACACAAACATCCCTTAGCCGAGGGATCACACCTTGCTCGCCAAAACCCACCCATTTAACACCTAATGGACATAAACCAATTACCACTTCGGGTGGTAATTCATACCCAATCTACAAAGTACAATTTAACTCAAATTATACTTAAAATCAATTAGACCAACCTAGGTCCCGACACTAGGTTACTACTTAGGTAGTGACCATTTCAAATGCCATTTACATCAAAAAACCCAACACGTGCAATATTGACCCATATTGCTTTTGACCACGCTTGACTTATGTCAAAATATCATTTTAACCCAATATTACTACTCGCGAGTAATTACATCCAAAAACATAATTTAACACTTAACAAAAGAGTTTAACATCCCTTTAATCCAAATTAGTGTCATTATCGATTTGACCCAATCAAAGTCAACCCATTTTGACATAAGTCCCAAAAATGCCCAAAATCACTAACGACTAGTGATTATATTTCCAAGACACTAACTAACACCTAAATCAAGTATTTACATACTTGATTCGCCAAAACTCGACTCAAAACTTAACTTGACACCGAATCAAGCTTACTTGACCCAAAATACCCAATTGACCCATTTTGACCTAAATTAGGGTTTACACCCAAAAATCAAGTCAACACAAGTGTTCTAAGGTTTAACCAACACATGCAAGGTCCAAACTAACAATTTCATCAATTGAAACCCTAAGTCGCCCATTTAGGCTTACTTACATGAATCTTACCCAAAACCCCCAAATTTCACAATAAATGGGTTTATAACTCTAACTAACACAAACCCTAACTCAAACACGAATCTTAAACAATGAAATTCGGATTTAGAATTTACCATAACAATCAAAACGTAGCCGAGAACGAAAGGAACAACTTCATCACTCGCACCTTTGATTGATTCAAGCTTCTTCTTCATCAAAGCTCCAAATCTCTCTCTAGAATCTCCCTCTCTCTCTAAGACAAGATGAGAGAGATGTGTGGATGTTAAAATGATCCAAAATAGGATCTAAAACTGATATTAAAGCCCCAAATCTGTCCACAAGTGAAAAGACCAAAGTACCCATTTTAATTTGAGTAAAATAGAGCTGCTGGCCCATCAGGACTCTTGGACGGCATCCAAAAAGCTTGGACGGCGTCCCAATGAACTGCGTCTGAAACTGAAACTTGTTTTGGTCATAACTTTCAAACCGTAACTCCGTTTTTGACGAATCAAATATCGTTGGAAATGTAATGAGATTTACTATCCGATGGTAAGGTTTTAGAATATCAACTCCAACTTTATTTAGGATCCAAATATACGCTTACATGCCTCGTATTTTGAATGACGTTCGAAATAATGCGTAACTGAAAAACGGGTGTTACATGCAAAAACGGTTTAAGATGAGTTCACTAGGGGCCATTAATTTCTTTTTAGGGTTGCAGGTTGATCAAACTGAAAAGGGCATTTTTCTACATCAATCAAAGTATGTAGCTGACATCTTGAGCCTGTTCAAGATGGATGATGAACGAATTGCCAAGAATCCTCTGTCAGTGAATCACGGGATTACACCAAAAAATTCAGGGTCGAAAGTCAATCCGACTCTTTACAGGGCTATTATTGGTTCTTTAATGTATCTTACAGCTTCTCGCCCAGATATCATGTTCGCTACTTGTTTGTGTGCTCGTTATCAGGCACAACCGAATGTGAATCATATGTTAGCAGCGAAAAAGATCATGTGTTATCTAAAGGGAACTCCAAGTTTGGGCTTATGGTATCCTAGAAAGGATGGTTTCGATCTAACGGCTTTTAGTGATTCTGATTATGGGGGTTGTAAGAGAGATTTCAAATCAATCTCGGGAGGTTGTCAGTTTCTAGGTAGCAGGTTGATAAGTTGGCAGTGTAAGAAATAAATGGCAGTTGCACAATCGACGTGTGAGGCTGAATATATTGCAGCGGCAAGTTGTACTTCTCAAGTTGTCTGGATTCAACAACAACTTCGGGACTACGGTTTGCAAATTTCTAACACTCCTATATATGTTGATAATACTGCTGCTATTGCTGTTACTAAGAACCCTGTTAATCATTCTAAGACCAAACACATAGGGATCAAGTACCATTTCATTAGGGACTGTTATGAAAAGAAACTAATAGAAGTCCTACAAATAGGTACAACGACCCAAAGGGCTGACTTGTTTACGAAAGCGTTTGATAGACCCTATTTCCTATTCCTATTAAATGTGTTAGGTGTGAAAGATAGGGCGGAGGTTGTGTCCGACAAGGAGTTATTGAAGTAACCATCCAATCGGTATCATTTGTATATTTTGCATTTTACATCATTTTTGCATGATACTTAGTTTATTTTTCTGTTTTACAAGATCATTTTATTTTCTGTTATGCATTTTTAAATTAAAAAAAATCAAAAAGATTGTGTTTATTTGCTTTCTGTAGAGTAGAATAGTTGATAAAATTGCTTTATCAGAAAATACAAAAACATTGAAAAATGAAAAAGCCATAAAAATCAGAAAAATCAAAAAATGAGAAGTTGTTATGAGAAAATGAGAAATGATTGTATTACTGAACTTGCATGTTAAGCGTTCTGCGTAAAATGATAGTAGTACATGATTAGTTAATGAATGTTGATAAATTTTGAGGATTGAATTTTGGAATGAGAGGATCACTTGTGCATTAAGTAAATAATCTTGGCAAGGAAATCGCGGAAAGGTTTACAGCGGTTGACGATAGTCATCTATCTATCACTGAGAATGTATTGAGAAAAGATTGTTCTGGAACTTAACAGACAGTTGAGGTCTCCCCTACTACGATTTATACTCTAGTGAAGGATTGCTAAGTAAGTCCACAAGGTGAGTTTACTCTGTTCGAACCTATACCAGTTTCTATTTACCTTTATTGCTTGGGTCGAAACGCCTTAGGTTAGTCAGGTATCCGAAGGGGGTTGTTCTCACTATGAACGGGTTAAAAAGTGCAATTCGGTATCACAGACATTTCATCGGTTTGAGAAAGTTATTGAAGGAGACTGCTTCAATGCCAAAGATTAATGTTACAGTGTGGTTCATCTCTAAGTGTGGTGCAACATCATCCAAGTTATATTTTTTTCTTTTATTTCAAGTTGTTTTTATTTATGTTTCAGTTTGCAAAGGTAAAAGAACAACATCAGAAAATTCAAAAAAAAAAGAAAAAAAAATCTGTTATTGGTTATTTATTTTTATATGTATTGTTTAGAAGAAATAAGGATGGTGCACCACATCAACGTCAAAGAATTCGTGCTATTCAATGGTATAGACTTCGTGTCTATCAGATATTTATTGTGAAAGATGATCAAACGCTATGCTGATCAGAACAATTTAAGTTATCTATATCCGAGGGGGAGAAGTGCCAGAGTTTCGGATCTAGAAAACTCAAATCATTCTGTACATTTATTGTCTGTGATATGAGTTGTGCCGATTGATCTAGATAGCTGGGGATATCTTCTGGAGGGTATTCTGATTTAGAATTCCATCACTCCCAAAATCATCATTTCATTCTTAGCTTTCCACTCAAGCATGAGGTTTATAGCGATGGGTAACTGTGTTCTTACGGAGTATGCAATAAAATTGAGATAAACAAAGCCTTCTGAATCGAAAGGTATAAGTTTAAGGTAGAAGCTCATGGCTGACAGGGTTGCTAGAAACATCGTGAGATGTTCCTGTTCAATCAAATCGAAAATACATCGAGGTGATAGCGGACAGCTTCAATATATTGTGCTCAATTGACTAACTAAAAAATTTGTGCGATCTAAAGTAAGGACTGAGTTTAAGATTATTTACCCATGTGCGCAAGTGATTTTCAAATAGTTTGGGAGGAAATTCTGATAAGCTTATTGATTTTCAAAGACTAAAAGTGTAAATACTTGAAAATCTAAATTAAATACTTGAAAATCTAAATGGAACATAAAGTTTTGAATGAATAAATTGAACAAGGTTATTAATTGCAAATCATAGTTCAGTTCTGATCCCAAGAAAAATGTTGATTATTTCATCTTCTCACAAAAATATGGTAGTCTACTATGTTAGTTGTATAGTTTGTTCTTGACAGTTTAATCTGTTTTCATACTTGTGATATACACCATGCTAGTTTATTGATTTAATTCATCATATGTATATGCCTGCATTTTTTTTCTATTGTTTACTTTATAAAATGAAAAAGACAAAAAGATTTAGTGTGATTTTAATATTTTTGCATATTTCATACTGTATATTGTTGCATATCATTTGGTAGTTACTTCATAAACTCTGTATGTGTGGACCAGGGAGAGTAAGCAAGTGTGTGAGTGTTAGTGGAAGAGATCTGTAAAATGAAAAGTTTATTAAGTCAGGTATTCACTTATTTAACTTAGGTTAAAATGCTTTTGGGATCTGGAAAAGATGTGTAAAGTTGAGATTTTATGGACTGGTTTACATAAGTGAGTTGAATTGGTTGAGAATTAGTGTTAGAAGAAACGAGAATGAAAATTTAGTGTTAATGTTTTAATTGCAACCGGACGGTTACACAATGCAACCGCACGGTTACACCATGTAACCGCCCGGATAAGAGATATTTAAGGGGTTTTAGACTTAAAATCTAACCGCACGGTTACATATTGCAACCACACGGTTACATATTTTTTGAGCCGGATACAACCCTGCAACCGCACGGTTGCAGGATGGGTATAAATACCTAGACTCAGAACCGAGGGTTGTTTGTGCTCTCATTTGGTCAAGTGCTAAATTCATCTAAAATTGCAAAGTGTTAGGGGGAGCTTTTGATCTCGTTTTTCTGAATCTACTTGTGTTTCTCATCAATTTCATCTACTACAGGTTCTATTTCATCCATTAAATCTCTTATTTTAATTAGTTTTTATTTTTTATAAGTTAAGATCAATATTGAGAGTGTTGATGTGTTTTAACTGAAATTGTTGTTTTAAACATGCTAATCGGGGGTATTAGTTGCTATAACAATGATTTATTTGATGATCAATACTCATTTTGGTGGATTTGGGTTTTGAAAACCCTAACCGTTCGGATGAATGCAACCGCACGGTTGCAGGCCGAGTACTCTTCTGTGCATTCGCACGGTTGCACAGCAGATTCAAAATCTAAACAGGCATTGGTGCATCCATATAAATTAGGACATACCCGTACGTTTACACTTGCAACCGTATCTGTTTTCATTGCAATCGTACGGATACATGTCAGAAACCCTAATTTTATTTTTAGCTGATAATTTTTGTGTTTGCGATATTATGGCTGTGTATTTCAGATATGTCTGGAACTCCCGTTTCAAGTGTTCCTACTGTCAGGGCTACTGGTACAGGTTCTGGTCAGACAAGTGATGAAAAGAAGACTAAACCAAGAAGGGTGACAAAGTCTCGATCTAAGAAGGCTGCTGAGCATAACAATGAGTTACAGGTTGGACCTAACAACAACATGATTGCAAACTTGAATAAGATTGATACTTTAGCTGATTATCATGGGATTATGGAGCTTCTTGAACGTTCTCGGATTTACACAGCTATCACTATTGATGTGCCAGCTTATGTGTCTCATCAACGTGAATTTTGGAAGAATGTTACTTTGTCCAAAGCTATGGATGGTGAACGAAGGATTGATGTGCTGAACAGTATGGTTCAGGGTAAGCCGATTGTGGTTACTGAGGGACATATCAGGAGGCTGTTAAACTTCCCTGATAAAGCAGATATGAAAACAAGGTTGAATTTGAGACTTGTCAAAGGCTGTTTCCAGATATGTAAGTATTCTGGGGATTTGACTAAGTCAAAAGTGTTGAAGTCAGGTTTATGTCCTACTTTCAAGTATTTGGCTCATGTTATTGTTCACTGTTTGAGTTCAAGAAGGGAAGGTCATGATGACTTAAACTTTGTGATGCAATCAATGATGGTGGCTTTAATTCTCAATCTTCCGTATAACTTCTCTGGAGTTATTTTTGATTACTTGATCGAGAACAGCAAGTTTAAGTCTGATCCCTATCTGCTTTATCCTCAATTTCTTCAGCTAGTTATTAATTCTCAGCATACCGAGCTTATCAGGGAGGATAAGGATCTCATTAAGCTAAATGTTATGACCAATGAGTTGGTGAGGCATATGATTTACTACAAGGGTAAAGTAGCACCACCAAACCGTCCTTTGTTTGGTCATCTGAAAAAGGCTGATTATGTTGCTAAGAACCCTAGAATGTGGAGAAATGAGGATAGTGATTCTGACAAGGAGGATATTATTCCTGATTTTGCAGAAACGGAGGATGAAGATGAGGTGGTTGAGGTTGGTTCTCACTCAGGTCGAACAGCTGATGATCTCGAGAATTACAGCTTGGAAGATGAGGTTACCGAAGGTGGTGAGTTGTTAATGTCGTTAAAAAGGAAGAAAGTTAAGGTGGATGAACCACTGAGAAGACCAAAAAGAAAGAGAGGTCATGTGAGAAGGGTTGTTGATCCTTCAGGTGGGAGTTCGGCTACTCAAAGAGATGAGGCACTGTCTACTCAACTCATTCAGGCGCCTCCGGTACCACCTGCTCAACCTACTCAACAAGTTCCAACTTCTCAAATTGCTTCTACGCAGGAGGGTAGCTCACTGGCTCTTGAAAATGCTAATCCGGCATTTGTTACTCTTCAGGCTACTGTGCTGAACTTGGTTAATAAGGTTGATGAGATGACAAAGAAGGATAAAGAGAAAAAGAAAAGGGTGAATAAGTTACAAGCTAAAGTGGACTCATTGACTTCTGAACTTGAGAAATCTCAGAAGGTAGCTGCTGATCTAAAACAGTTAACAGAAAAACAGGCTAAGAGGATCAGGCGGTTGGATCATCGTGATCGAAAGTTTAAAAGAAAGATTGAAGCTGATCCTCAAGATGGGTCAATTCGGTTAAAGTTGGAGCACATTGATGACTATCTCTTTTCTACAGAAAGCGAATTCTCTTCAGACTCTTCATCTGAGGGGATTGAAAACGTAAGTCAGATACATGAGGTATATTTTCCTAAACCTCTGTCTATTGATATTCATAAGTTAACATATTTTTTGGACCATCAAGGTACAGTGATTAGCTCGCTGGACTATGATGTGGAGGAGGGAGAAATTGTACATAGTATATCAGATGAAGAGGTAGCTAGAATGTTTGGTATTGAGGTAGATAAGTTGATTGCTGCTGAAAAAGCTCCAAATACTGCTGGTACACGTGAGAAGAGGCATTCAAGCGATGATGGTGCTGAAGAAGTTATAGTTGAGGATGCTTCGGATGATGAGAACGTTGATGAAAGTGCTAAGGAAGATGACTTGCCTGAGTTTGCTGATCTTTTTAATCAACAAAGTGATGATGTTCTGAATAGGAAAGTGGGTGAGAAGCGAACGGTTGAGGAAGGTGAGTCGTCTAGTGTGAACAAAGAGGGTGAGAATCTTGATACCATAAATAAACAGAAAAACAAAGAATGGAGGGAGTATCAAAGATCCTGCACCAAAGCGTGGTTTAAGAAAGTACCGTTGGAACCAAAATACAAGTTATATTGGAAAGGTTACAGGAGGAAGATTCTCAGTTGGGCATATTCAAAAGATTTGAATTGCTTTGCTATGCGTAGGGAGAATGGAGTTGATTATTTTAAACATGCCGTTGATATTAAAACATTTCCATATTTTGAGATGATGGAACTGGCAAGATTAACACTGCTTTATCATGATACTGACGGTTGGGGGCAGTGGATGCAGTTTAAGATCCGAAAAGAGTTCAAGTACGGCTGGTCTGTGTTAGAGCCGCAGTTCCCAAAAGTTTCTTATCGTACTGATCAATCAACTGGGAATATAGTTCGAGTGGTTAGGTATAAACGAGCAAAGACTATGAAGTTTGCACCAGTTCGTAAAATGCCACAGAATTTTGGTGATCGGTTTCGTTGGTGGTATTATGATGGGAGAACAGAAGAAGTGGTGATTGTGTTGGATAATCCTAATGGTAGTTTGGACCAGATCAGGATTATCGATCCGAGGTGGATTCGGAATTTGAGTAAGGCTGATATCAAAGTGTTGAGGAAACATCCAATCTTTCATGAGTTGCCTAATACCGAGCAGGCGATACAGTTTAACCGTGCTGTTCGTACTTGTTATGCTTATGATATCCATGCTTAATGTTTGTCTGATGGTTTTAATTTTCATGAACTGTGAACTTGAATGTTTTCTTTTGGATTTAGTTCGATTTGGTTGTAATAACTTGATTTTAATGTCTTAATTTTTCATATTATTGAATGTGTTGACTGTGTGTTTAGTTGTATTGCAGGGAAAGTGTATAATGTGGTTTTAGATAATGAACTGGGTCTTATGGAGAGTTTGTTGGTGCATAATTAGTCCCCGAGTTCATTATAATCAAGTTAAAGTGCTAAATTGTTTAACTTTCTCTGATGGTATGCAACCGCACGGTTGCAGGATGCAACCGTACGGTTAGACAGGCAACCGCATGGTTGCAACGTGCTGTGTGTATTTAAAGGGGATTTCGGGTTCATTGTTTTTTTACGTATCCTAGCCTATACTACACGTACAATCCGATTTCCTGGTGTTCTAGCATTCAATATAGTCGATCTTTAACATATCTAAGTCGATTTTATCATTAAGATCAAAGGTTTTCATTGAGTTTTGAGTATAAAACCCAATAACGAGATTTTCCGCACTCGTTATTGAATCTAAGATCGTTTAATTCTGTTTACACGATCCTACAGATACAAATACGCAAATCTTCTTCTATTACAATCAAATCGTCTCCAAACCGTATCCAAATGAACAAAATATGAAGGATATTGCTAAGATAAACGTATATAAAATATGCAATATTTACAATAAAACACTAAAATTGACAATTATAACATTAAATTATACTTTGATTGTTGACAAGATGGTGTGAACGTGATTCTATAAGTGCATACAAATGATGCATTAAATAGTTGTATCTTTCGATAAGTAGATAGTAATCTTCATTAGGAAGGAAATTAAACTACTTGCTGCAGTCATAAAAACAAAAGCATCGAACAACGCCAGGGTTAGCATCTACGTTATAGCAACGCCCTGTAGCCATTGTACGCATGTGTGCTACTTGACAAACGAAGTTGCAGCCGTCGCAGTTAAATACTTGGCGTTCTTCTATGCACTCTAAATCGGGTAAGCTCTTCATTTCGTCACCTGTTTTAGTGTCAAAACTAGTAAATCGAAAACTATAAATTGTTTATCAAGCGATGCATATGTATAACTAGTTAGAAAGCACGCGCGTTGCGGTGGGAAGTGACGGTTAATTTTTTTATATATATAAAAAAATTTGAAAATAGAAAAAGACACAATAGCTAACGTCATGTTGATGACATCACCAAGTTACTATTTACAATTTTCGTATTTTAGTATAGTGTTAAAATTAAAATATGTAGACATACATGTATGTGAGGAGATTTATACAAATTACCTATAGCCATAGCCATATGAGTAAGGAGAAGAAGCTGAAGAAAGAAATTGAGGATAGCAAGCTTCTTCATGTTGAAAAGTTTTTACCAAATGATGAGGTATTGTTGATAAACAAAACTACGTTTTATACAGCTATTGAAACCAAGACAAAATTGAAAAGCTTCACAAGTTTTGTGTGATTATTCCCAGTTATATATAATGGAATGCATGAACTGGAGTTTGCGTTTTGTTTTCTTGAACTTGTGTAATTACATTACATCATTCTGTTAAGAATACTAGTAGTATTATTTTTGTACTTAAGTTTTGTAAGAATTCTTGGTCTTTTGTATAAGTACATTTTTAAGTTACCTATTTATTAAATAAAATCACTTTCAACAATAGCATCATTACTCACCAGGATAGACTGCCCAATGTCAACACCACGTCAACATTTTTTTTCAGGACAAAACGAGGACTCAACCACTGCCATCAATGACAACTTTACTCATGAATATTGAAACTCACTATATTAATTAAATAAACTAATTTACGGTTTATAAAGATAAATATACAAGTAAATAAAACCATATATTGCTTACCAATCGTGCTCCATTGCGTTAAAAAAGAAAAAAAATAGAGGGCGGAAGTGGAGGGCGATTGGAGGGCGCGACAGCGCTAGGAACAAATGGTGAGTACATGCTTATAAAACCACTTATGGCAATGCTCTAATGGAATTACTCAATTTTTTCCCATGCATAACAAGGAAAGCGATCGATTGTTAATCGGGTTAAGGTCACGACTATTGATGTTAATCTTTCGGTGTTTGAACTCGTTGATGAACTTGAAGTTGATGCGATCGATTTGTTTCTTGTGATACCGTCGGCAGATGTTATGATCTCTCCTGTTGAAATTGCCCAGGACAACTAAAGATGTAGGTGATGGATTTAAAATTTGGACGGCTGTTATAGGGCACTTTGTCTCCCGGGCCTAGTCAGTGTGTTTCTAATGGACCTAAGGAAGGTTTGTGAAAGGTTCAAGTGACTTCGAGTACATTGCGTTCAAATTTGACAAGTCCATGGGTAAAAATCCTACCCTCTCAGGGTCTACGGGAAAAACTGAGGACGACTCTTAACGGCTTTTAATGAGGTTATGGATAATATGGTAGGCGTTTAAAAGGGAGTCGTTATTAACTCTAGTGAACCGCCTACCGAATCGGTGCGTGTTAGAAAGCCGAGAATGGAGACAAAGAAGAAATTCATTTGAGGTGCGGAGATGAAAACATTTGACGTTTTTATCAAAGAAGCTCGAATGATTTGATCGTGTGTTGACGGTTGTTCTCTCGATTTTTAGATGGATTATAATGTTCCGGTTGTGGTTAGATTGGGTTTTCATTCTTTTCCTTTGGCATTCCATAGGCTATGCCGCTATGTCACTTCGTTGGCCTTCGTGCCCTTTCTTCACCCTCGCACTTTTCTTGATTGTACACACGCGTACATTATACACACACCTTGATTATTATTTAACCAATTATCTAAATTTAATTACCCACCCACAGAAACACAACCTATCGTCAGTGGGGACTGGGGACACACCTCCCATCAACACTTATCCACCCTTAATCTTTCACTTTTCACTTTTGTGGTGTGGTGCATCATTGAACAGTCAATTAGGGTTGTTAGGTATGGGTTTTGGGTTTGTTGTTTGCATGGTGGATTCACTAGTGGGTTATACCCACGTCACCCACCCACACCCACACCCACACCCACACCCACCTACCATCGCATTCCCCCATCGTCATTATCACCACCCACCCACCTCACCCATTTATTTACTTCATCATTTGCCACCACAAAAACCACTTCTTTATCATTTTCCACCATAAAAACCACATCTTTATCAATTTCTACCGTCAATATTCATTTTTTATTTCCAAGATCCAAACTTTATAGAAAACCCATCACCTCCATCCTCCCACCGCCGTGACCCATGTCCAACGCCGCCGTCAAACCTCCCCGGAAATTTCCGCCACCGTGCTGGACACGTGATGAAGCCTTAGTTTTGATTGAAGCGTATAGTGAACGATGGAACGCGCTTAACCGCGCGTTTCTTAGAAACCCAGATTGGGACGCGGTGGCTGAAAAGGTAACCACGTCATTTCCTGACGTTACGCCGCCAAAAACCTCCGCCCAGTGCCGCCACAAGATGGAAAAACTCCGGCAGCGTCACCGGGCCGAGAAACAACGAGCGTCGGCGTTCCATGGTGGCCCGTTTTTATCATCTTGGTTTTATTTTGAAGCGATGGAAGCCATGGAAAATGGACCGAATTCCGAATCCGGAAATGGTAATTCAGGCAATCAAGTAATCAAGAACCGGACCGAAACCGGGTCGGATTATCAGGCGTTGAATCCGGGTCGTGGGATTCGGTTTAAACCTTCAGCTGTTCAAAATTTGGTAACTTTAGCTGCTAATTCCACTAATCATCATAGCCCTAATTTTGATTCTAGGTTTTTAAATCAAAATCCACCCAATTCTATGTATTTGAACAATTGGGATAATTCTAATCAAGAAGATGATAATGATAATGAAGATGGGTATCATGTGGATCCCACAATTCATTACAAACATCATAAGAATTCGAATTATGCCGGCGGGATTCGAATGAAATCGCCGGTTTCGGAGCTGGCCCCAAGAAAATTTGGCAAGGTGGTTCAAGATCATGAAGTTGATGATGATGGCGAAATGTGGGTCAAAGTGCCTAGGACTACGAATGCGAATACGTTTCAAGGGAATTATCAAAATGAGAATAATAATAGGAACCCGAATTTGAATCCGGGTAAACAGGGGATGAAAAGAGGGAATGGTGATGGGGTTCATGAAGTGGTTTCGGCGATTCGGTTATTGGGAGACGGGTTTATGAAGATGGAAAAGATGAAAATCGATATGGCTCGTGAAATTGAGAGAATGCGAATGGAAACAGAGATGAAACGGAATCAATTGATCTTGGAATCGCAGAAACAGATTGTGGACGCGTTCTTGAAAGGTATGATTGAGACTAGAAAGCAACCAAAAACCGAAGATATGTTGTGATTAGTTTTTGTATACAGAATAATTTGGTTATAGTTGATGAGGAGTTACCATAGATTGTCGTTGAGGTGCTTAACTATCTTGTACATATGAATAACTGCTACTTAAAAGTTCATATTAGCCGCTATGTACAGTACACTTATGCATGTTAACGAGAGCTGGTAGAACAATCCAATATATAAAATCATCGGAGTTTAATGTTTCTGTTGTGTTCAACTATAGTTGTTTTAGTTTCTAGTTTCTGTTTACTCATGTAATCAACTTGTAGCTACATCTATAACAGAGGCTTGAATTTCAGTCAGATACTACCATAAGATCAGACTTCTGTTATATTTTGCTCGTTGTGTTTTCCTTTAATGAGAAGGTTGACTTTAACTTAAAGTTAATTGACTTTTTTGGTACAACAAACTGATTTATTACTTATTAGTATCAATCAATCCAGAATTATCAAAAAGTTATTAACTGTTTGTTACAACAAACTAAACTGATTTATTAGTATTGATCAATCAATCAATCCATTTATTAGGATTTTGTGGATCAAAGGTTGAAGTTGCACGAGTTGCTTCTCTTTTTGGATGTGCCCAAGCCTCTCTTCCTTTTAAATATCTAGGCCTTCCAGTGGGTGCCAATATGAATCGTATTGTTAATTGGTCTCCTATTCTCGATAAGGCTGAAAAAAGGCTTGCTTCTTGGAAGGCTAATCTACTTTCTTTTGGTGGTAGGCTCACTTTGGTGAAGTCTGTGCTTGGCGCTATTGGTACTTTCTTTTTTTCCATCTTTAAAGCTCCCAAATGTGTTATTAATCGTCTTGAATCCATTCGAGCGAATTTTTTTTGGGGTGGCAATTTGGGTGATAGAAAGATTCATTGGGTCAAGTGGGAGAACATCTTGAAGTCTAGAGATAAAGGTGGTCTTGGAGTAATTAGCATGGAATCTCTTAACAAAGCTCTCCTTTATAAATGGAGATGGAGGTATGTGCATAATAAGGATCAAACTTGGGTTAAAATTCTTCATGTTACTCATGGCGTACAAACTGATGGTCTTTTCCCAGCTATCAATTGCTCTCCTTTAAGTTGTTGGGGTAGAATTAATAGTTGCTTGGTTACCATGCATGGTGCTCACATTCTTAATTCTTCCATCATGTATATCAAAGTTGGTAATGGGTGTCTCACCAAATTTTGGACCAATAGATGGTGCCACGGCTATATTCTTTGCGAGCTTTTTCCACGTCTATTTTCTCTATAGGTGAATAAGTTCTGCTCAGTTGCGGACAGATGGCAGAATAACTCTTGGTATTGGCGTTGGCGTAGATCTATTCGAGGTGGAGTTGAAGCCGATCAATTTTCTTCTTTTACTAACTTATTATCTCAGGTTTCCTGCTCGGAGGAGATTGATAAGTGGTGCTGGTCCCTTACAACCGATCTCACCTTTTCTGTTAGCTCTTTGCGTCATTTCCTAGATAGATCGATGGGTATTTCTCGATGCACCTATTGGAATAAGGTGATTCCGTCTAAAGTTCTCATTTTCTATTGGCGTTTGTTACTTAACCGTCTCCCAGACAAAAAGAATCTTAAAGATCGCAACGTTAACTGCTCGAATTTTTCGTGCTCCGATTGTGGTTTTGTTTTGGAGGACTCGGCTCATATTTTCTTTACTTGTCCGACGGCGGTTCAAGTCTGGGATTTTATTGCTTCGTGGACGGGTATTTTGATGCCTAGATGGTCTAATGGTTTGGAGCTTAGGAATTGGCTAGCCTCGGCCTCGCCTAACCCGAATTCATCTCTTATTCTTCACTGCATTTGTTTAGCCGCTCTTTGGTCGATTTGGAGGTTTAGAAACGATGTTGTCTTTAACTCCGGTTTGTTCAAGAAAAGTCACATTTTAGATCATATTGTGGTTTCTTCTTTTGATTGGTTATTTTCTAGAGCTAAGGTAGCTAAGATTGATTGTAATGTTTGGCTTCAATTTCCTTTGAACTCTTTGTAATTTTTCTAGCGTCTCGCTAGTTTTTTATTTTTATTATAATGCCGTTCTAAAAAAAAAAAAGGTATTGATCAATCCAAAATTATAAAACTTCATGTTTTTTTTCTTTTAAATTGTCTAAACTTTATATAACCATTTTTCTATCATC
Source organism: Rutidosis leptorrhynchoides (assembly GCF_046630445.1). Lineage (NCBI taxonomy): Eukaryota > Viridiplantae > Streptophyta > Magnoliopsida > Asterales > Asteraceae > Rutidosis > Rutidosis leptorrhynchoides. The sequence goes on from NC_092339.1 coordinate 354,046,625, forward strand.
CAACGTCGAAGATGGAAATAACGATCGTCATTCTATAAACATTGAAGTATTTTAGCTCCTAAAACTTTGTTTTACGGAATTGGTTCTTCAAAATTTCTCTTAACAGTTCATGATTATCGAAAAAAATAGTAAGTGAACAACTGCGTAAAAGACTTCATTCCTTTTCATTAAGCCACTTGATATCAACCTTAGGTTGCTCTCCTAAGGTTCAATAATGCTATGGATGCTTATAAAAACCCTATATGTTTATCATAAAAAGAAAAAATTACATGTTTGTGATCAAGTATGTTTTGATGAAATAGAAATGATTTTATGCAACTATTCACACTTCACTATATTGACATAATAAGTACTTGAATATGAGTAAGAATGGTGAATACTTGGATGGAGAATTCAGTGTAACACAACGACGAACAAAGAACTAATCTTTCAGCCATTATATATGACACAAGGATAGCGGGCCCCGACTTATCTCTAGCAACAGGTCCGGTTCACAAAATACGCCAACGTCGAGCATACCATTGATACCAAGGGCAGCAAGTAAAATACCATGTGAGTTGGCACCAGATTGGTTGAGTTCTTGGTTTGATTTTGATTCTTATGAATGAATGTATTTTCATTTTAAATTAGTTTTCAAAGTTATGTATTACTACGTAATTGAAAAGAAAAAATTATATAAAGATTGAGTTTCAGAAGTTCAGATTTTTATTCTGATGGTATCATTCAATCTTTTTTTTACTCTTTTTTTAAAGAAGTATTGACGTGATCCTGATGTGTTAGTTTCAGTTATTCAATCTACTGCTAGGAGTGACCTAGTTAGATACATAATAACAAAGAACAAAGAACTATATGAGAATTATTAGTGACACTAGTTCACAAAATGCCTTGGTGGTTGACGTTATGATATCGTCACAACATGTCTCATGTTCAAATTTCACTAGTAACACATTCTGTGGTGGCAGGTCGAAAAAGGGCGTGGAATAATCCAGTTAGACCACGTACATGAGTAAAAAATAGTCGCCATGCCATGTAACCTGAACAAGAAAAACCTAGTTCGTTTACACGTTTACGTATATCAATACCCACATCACAGTAATTAACTAGAAGTTAAAAATTCTAAAATCTAAGTACTAAATGGATTGGGGTTGAACTGTTTTAATGGATACATTAATCTGATCATAACAAAAAACTGCGTACAGAGTCTTTTCACAGACGAAATCAAATAAGTACAGATTTCCTCAAACCTATTCAACAACAAATTCAAGATTTGAGGAATCGAGTTCAAATTACATGATCGTGCTCGTTCTATCATAACGGGTTCCTGTTCACGTCTTTGTACAGCAAATAGCGTGTGCGAACGTTACCTAGTGCAGCATACCTGCACACAGAAAATTACCAAAACGATGAAATCTGTGAAACGTGGGAACTAAAGTGATCGAATAAATTTTCATATTTATCGATATAAATATTTATATTTATCGATATAAATATTCGTATTCAGCGATATTATTACCATTGAGGAACAAATGGAGCCATCCAAATCGCGTCTCTTGCTGCAACCGGATACCTAATGTAGTGACCCGAACTTTTCCATGTTTATATATATTAATTGAGATTGATATTTACATGATTAAATGTTTCCAACATGTTAAGCAATCAAACTTGTTAAAACTTGATTAATTGAAATATGTTTCATATAGACAATTGACCACCCAAGTTGACCGGTGATTCACGAACGTTAAAACTTGTAAAAACTATATGATGACATATATATGGATATATATATAGTTAACATGATACTATGATAAGTAAACATATCATTAAGTATATTAACAATGAACTACATATGTAAAAACAAGACTACTAACTTAATGATTTTTTAAACAAGACATATATGTAACGATTATCGTTGTAAAGACATTTAATATATATATATATCATATTAAGAGATATTCATACATGATAATATCATGATAATATAATAATTTAAAATCTCATTTGATATTATAAACATTGGGTTAACAACATTTAACAAAATCGTTAACCTAAAGGTTTCAAAACAACACTTACATGTAACGACTAACGATAACTTAACGACTCAGTTAAAATGTATATACATGTAGTGTTTTAATATGTATTTATACACTTTTGAAAGACTTCAATACACTTATCAAAATACTTCTACTTAACAAAAATGCTTACAATTACATCCTCGTTCAGTTTCATCAACAATTCTACTCGTATGCACCCGTATTCGTACTCGTACAATACACAGCTTTTAGATGTATGTACTATTGGTATATACACTCCAATGATCAGCTCTTAGCAGCCCATGTGAGTCAGCTAACACATGTGGGAACCATCATTTGGCAACTAGCATGAAATATCTCATAAAATTACAAAAATATGAGTAATCATTCATGACTTATTTACATGAAAACAAAATTACATATCCTTTATATCTAATCCATACACCAACGACCAAAAACACCTACAAACACTTTCATTCTTCAATTTTCTTCATCTAATTGATCTCTCTCAAGTTCTATCTTCAAGTTCTAAGTGTTCTTCATAAATTCTACAAATTCTAGTTACATAAAATCAAGAATACTTTCAAGTTTGCTAGCTCACTTCCAATCTTGTAAGGTGATCATCCAACCTCAAGAAATCTTTGTTTCTTACAGTAGGTTATCATTCTAATACAAGGTAATAATCATATTCAAACTTTGGTTCAATTTCTATAACTATAACAATCTTATTTCAAGTGATAATCTTACTTGAACTTGTTTTCGTGTCATGATTCTGCTTCAAGAACTTCGAGCCATCCAAGGATCCGTTGAAGCTAGATCCATTTTTCTCTTTTCCAGTAGGTTTATCCAAGGAACTTAAGGTAGTAATGATGTTCATAACATCATTCGATTCATACATATAAAGCTATCTTATTCGAAGGTTTAAACTTGTAATCACTAGAACATAGTTTAGTTAATTCTAAACTTGTTCGCAAACAAAAGTTAATCCTTCTAACTTGACTTTTAAAATCAACTAAACACATGTTCTATATCTATATGATATGCTAACTTAATGATTTAAAACCTGGAAACACGAAAAACACCGTAAAACCGGATTTACGCCGTCGTAGTAACACCGCGGGCTGTTTTGGGTTAGTTAATTAAAAACTATGATAAACTTTGATTTAAAAGTTGTTATTCTGAGAAAATGATTTTTATTATGAACATGAAACTATATCCAAAAATTATGGTTAAACTCAAAGTGGAAGTATGTTTTCTAAAATGGTTATCTAGACGTCGTTCTTTCGACTGAAATGACTACCTTTACAAAAACGACTTGTAACTTATTTTTCCGACTATAAACCTATATTTTTTCTGTTTAGATTCATAAAATAGAGTTCAATATGAAACCATAGCAATTTGATTCACTCAAAACGGATTTAAAATGAAGAAGTTATTGGTAAAACAAGATTGGATAATTTTTCTCATTTTAGCTACGTGAAAATTGGTAACAAATCTATTCCAACCATAACTTAATCAACTTGTATTGTATATTATGTAATCTTGAGATACCATAGACACGTATACAATGTTTCGACCTATCATGTCGACACATCTATATATATTTCGGAACAACCATAGACACTCTATATGTGAATGTTGGAGTTAGCTATACAGGGTTGAGGTTGATTCCAAAATATATATAGTTTGAGTTGTGATCAATACTGAGATACGTATACACTGGGTCGTGGATTGATTCAAGATAATATTTATCGATTTATTTCTGTACATCTAACTGTGGACAACTAGTTGTAGGTTACTAACGAGGACAGCTGACTTAATAAACTTAAAACATCAAAATATATTAAAAGTGTTGTAAATATATTTTGAACATACTTTGATATATATGTATATATTGTTATAGGTTCGTGAATCAACCAGTGGCCAAGTCTTACTTCCCGACGAAGTAAAAATCTGTGAAAGTGAGTTATAGTCCCACTTTTAAAATCTAATATTTTTGGGATGAGAATACATGCAGGTTTTATAAATGATTTACAAAATAGACACAAGTACGTGAAACTACATTCTATGGTTGAATTATCAAAATCGAATATGCCCCTTTTTATTAAGTCTGGTAATCTAAGAATTAGGGAACAGACACCCTAATTGACGCGAATCCTAAAGATAGATCTATTGGGCCTAACAAACCCCATCCAAAGTACCGGATGCTTTAGTACTTCGAAATTTATATCATATCCGAAGGGTGTCCCAGAATGATGGGGATATTCTTATATATGCATCTTGTTAATGTCGGTTACCAGGTGTTCACCATATGAATGATTTTTATCTCTATGTATGGGATGTGTATTGAAATATGAAATCTTGTGGTCTATTATTATGATTTGATATATATAGGTTAAACCTATAACTCACCAACATTTTTGTTGACGTTTTAAGCATGTTTATTCTCAGGTGATTATTAAGAGCTTCCGCTGTAACATACTTAAATAAGGACGAGATTTGGAGTCCATGCTTGTATGATATTGTGTAAAAACTGCATTCAAGAAACTTATTTTGTTGTAACATATTTGTATTGTAAACCATTATGTAATGGTCGTGTGTAAACAGGATATTTTAGATTATCATTATTTGATAATCTACGTAAAGTTTTTTAAACCTTTATTGATGAAATAAAGGTTATGGTTTGTTTTAAAATGAATGCAGTCTTTGAAAAACGTCTCATATAGAGGTCAAAACCTCGCAACGAAATCAATTAATATGGAACGTTTTTAATCAATAAGAACGGGACATTTCAGTTGGTATCCGAGCGTTGGTCTTAGAGAACCAGAATTTTGCATTAGTGTGTCTTATCGAGTTTGTTAGGATGTATTAGTGAGTCTGGACTTCGACCGTGTTTACTTGAAAAATGATTGCTTAACAAATTTTGTTGGAAACTATATATTTTTAACATGTGAATATTATGTGATATATTAATCTCTTAACGCGTTTGATATTATGTGATAGATGTCTACCTCTAGAACAAGTCCCATTGACTCACCTAATAATAATGAAGAGTCAAATGTAAATTGGAATGATTCGTGGACTGATTCACAAGTTCCCGAAGAGGAACCGGAAGAAGAGTCGGAACCGGAAGAAGAATCGGAACCGGAAGAAGAATCGGAACCGGATGAAGAAATAGAACCGGTGGGGGAAATAATAAAACGGTTAAGTAAAAGAAAATCCTCAACCAACCGACCAAGGTTAATTATGGTCAATGGTGTTTCCGCCAAGGAAGCAAAATATTGGGAGGATTACCAATTCTCCGATGAATCGGATTCCGACGAGAATTCCGATGAAGTTATAGAAATTACCCCAACTGAATTTAAAAAGGCAAAAGAAAATAATAAGGGAAAGGGCATAAAAATAGAGAAATCTAATTCCAACCCCGATGAACTTTATATGTATCGTCAACCCCCGAAGTCCTTAAGTTGTAACAATGACCCGGGAACCTCTAAACCACCAGGTTTTTCTAAACCAATGTGGAAAACGACGGCTCGTATTAGGGGAACATCATATATCCCTAGAAACTTGGCAAAACGAACCAAAACCGAAGAAGAAGAAACAAGCGAGTCGGAATAAGATAGTTGTATTCGTATGGTATAATATATGTAATATAGTGTGCCTATGCTTTATGATATATGTAAAAATTGCTTGTATTAATAAGTATTTTTTTTTTATGAATCTAACTCTTGTCTATTTTACAGTATAAAAACACAAATGGATAGACAACCCAATATTTTAAGAGACCTACCCGGAGACATGATTGATGAAATCTTGTCTAGAGTCGGTCAGAATTCTTCGGCACAACTATTTAAGGCGAGATCAGTTTGTAAGACATTCGAAGAACGTTCCAAGAATGCCTTGGTTTATAAAAGGCTTTCGTTCGAAAGATGGGAGATATCACATTGGTAAAATCCATAAGTTACGATGTGTTTACTTTGACGCATATATTGCGGGGAACCCAAATGCTATTTTACGCAATGGGTTAAGAAATTATTTTGACTCAATATATCCGAATATTGGACTTCGTGATTTAGAAAAAGCGGCTAACATGCAACATAAAGAAGCATGTTATGCTTACGGATTAGTAATGTTCGCTTCTCACCAAAGTGAGAACAAGAACATCGGGCTACAACTATTAAACAAAACGTTCCCACAAGTGACGGAGTCGGTAATTGGGGTAAGAAATGAGGTTTTTAGATTGTTACGGGATTGTTGGACATTACGTAACCCTCGTCCCTTTGACGACGTTACAACACGCTGTCTTATCAACGACCATAACGGTTATGTTCCACAAGACCAAGGATGGGAAGTAATCCTAGTAAAACCAGAATGCATGACTTGTTTCTGGACGTATGAATTACGTGTCTTTATTGCCTTTGCTGAACGACTTGTGTACTAGCTAGAATTATCTTCACAACCATCTTGTATCAAATTTATTGTGTGCTATATTTCATGCTATATGTAAAATAAGCGGTATTGTAAGTTTGTAAAATATTGTGTAAAAGTTTGAACGCGAAATATTATTATAATCAGTTTTTCATATAAAATTGTAGTAGTTGAATTGTATATTAGCTACTAAGTATGAACTTAACGGGTAGGTACTACCCGAATTTAAACTTATAAAACGCTAATATGAAGAAAAAGCTTTTATAAATGAGTTCATATGATGCTACGAAATACTATTAACTACTCTTAATATTCTGTATGATTAACTTGTTCCATTTGACTATTTTGAAGGAAATGGCACCGACTACTCGACACACCGTGAATATGAATGAAGAGGAATTCCGTACTTTTCTAGCTTCAAACATAGCCGCAGTACAGGCTGCGCTACATACCAACAATAACCTTGGATCTAGCAGTACAGGAAATCGTGTAGGATGCACCTACAAAGAATTCACTGCCTGCAAACCTTTGGAATTTGATGGAACCGAAGGACCGATCGGATTGAAACGGTGGACCGAGAAGGTCGAATCGGTGTTTGCCATAAGTAAGTGTACTGAAGAGGACAAAGTGAAGTACGCTACGCATACCTTCACAGGTTCTGCGTTAACATGGTGGAATACCTATCTAGAGCAAGTGGGACAAGACGATGCGTACGCACTACCGTGGTCAGCATTCAAGCACTTGATGAACGAGAAGTACCGTCCCAGAACCGAGGTCAATAAGCTCAAGACAGAACTTAGAGGGTTACGAACCCAAGGATTTGATATTACCACATACGAAAGACGATTCACAGAATTGTGCCTATTGTGTCCGGGAGCATTCGAAGATGAGGAAGAGAAGATCGACGCGTTTGTGAAAGGATTACCGGAAAGAATCCAAGAAGATATAAGTTCACACGAGCCCGCCTCCATACAACAGGCATGTAGAATGGCTCACAAACTAGTGAACCAGATTGAAGAAAGAATTAAAGAACAGACTGCTGAAGAGGCCAATGTGAAGCAAGTCAAAAGAAAGTGGGAGGAAAACGGTGATAAGAATCACCAATACAACAACAACAGCAATTACAACAATAATCGCAACAATTATCCCAACAATCGCAACATCAATCGCAACTACAACAAACGGCCCAACAACAACAACAACAACAACAACAGCAACTACAACAATCATCCCAACAACAATAATAACCGCAACAACAACAACCAGAAGCAGCTATGCCAAAGGTGTGAAAAGTATCACTCGGGGTTCTGCACCAAATTTTGCAACAAGTGTAAAAGAAATGGTCATAGCGCGGCGAAGTGTGAGGTCTACGGACCAGGGGTTAATAGAACGAAAGGAACAAATGGTGTCGGAACGAGTAATGGCGGAGCAAGTAGTGTCGGAGCAAGTTATGCCAATGTAGTTTGTTATAAATGTGGAAAACCGGGCCACATTATTAGAAATTGCCCGAACCAGGAGAACACGAATGGACAAGGCCGCGGAAGAGTTTTCAATATTAATGCGGCAGAGGCACAGGAAGACCCGGAGCTTGTTACGGGTACGTTTCTTATTGACAATAAATCTGCTTACGTTTTATTTGATTCGGGTGCGGATAGAAGCTATATGAGTAGAGATTTTTGTGCTAAATTAAGTTGTCCATTGACGCCTTTGGATAGTAAATTTTTACTCGAATTAGCAAATGGTAAATTAATTTCAGCAGATAATATATGTCGGAATCGAGAAATTAAACTGGTTAGCGAAACATTTAAGATTGATTTGATACCAGTAGAGTTAGGGAGTTTTGATGTGATAATCGGTATGGACTGGTTGAAAGAAGTGAAAGCAGAGATCGTTTGTTACAAAAATGCAATTCGCATTATACGAGAAAAAGGAAAACCCTTAATGGTGTACGGAGAAAAGGGCAACACGAAGCTACATCTTATTAGTAATTTGAAGGCACAAAAACTAATAAGAAAAGGTTGCTATGCTGTTCTAGCACACGTCGAGAAAGTACAAACTGAAGAAAAGAGCATCAATGATGTTCCCATTGCAAAAGAATTTTCCGATGTATTTCCGAAAGAATTACCGGGATTACCCCCACATCGATCCGTTGAATTTCAAATAGATCTTGTACCAGGAGCTGCACCAATAGCTCGTGCTCCTTACAGACTCGCACCCAGCGAGATGAAAGAACTGCAAAGCCAATTACAAGAACTTTTAGAGCGTGGTTTCATTCGACCAAGCACATCACCGTGGGGAGCTCCTGTTTTGTTTGTCAAGAAGAAAGATGGTACATTCAGGTTGTGTATCGACTACCGAGAGTTGAACAAACTTACCATCAAGAACCGCTACCCACTACCGAGAATCGATGACTTATTTGATCAACTACAAGGCTCGTCTGTTTATTCAAAGATTGACTTACGTTCCGGGTATCATCAAATGCGGGTGAAAGAAGATGATATTCCAAAGACTGCTTTCAGAACACGTTACGGTCATTACGAGTTTATGGTCATGCCGTTTGGTTTAACTAATGCACCAGCTGTGTTCATGGACCTTATGAACCGAGTGTGTGGACCATACCTTGACAAGTTTGTCATTGTTTTCATTGATGACATACTTATTTACTCAAAGAATGACCAAGAACACGGTGAACATTTGAGAAAGGTGTTAGAAGTATTGAGGAAGGAAGAATTGTACGCTAAGTTTTCAAAGTGTGCATTTTGGTTGGAAGAAGTTCAATTCCTCGGTCACATAGAGAACAAAGAAGGTATTAAGGTGGATCCGGCAAAGATAGAAACAGTTGAAAAGTGGGAAACTCCGAAAACTCCGAAACACATACGCCAGTTTTTAGGACTAGCTGGTTACTACAGAAGGTTCATCCAAGACTTTTCCAGAATAGCAAAACCCTTGACTGCATTAACGCATAAAGGGAAGAAATTTGAATGGAATGATGAACAAGAGAAAGCGTTTCAGTTATTGAAGAAAAAGCTAACTACGGCACCTATATTGTCATTGCCTGAAGGGAATGATGATTTTGTGATTTATTGTGACGCATCAAAGCAAGGTCTCGGTTGTGTATTAATGCAACGAACGAAGGTGATTGCTTATGCGTCTAGACAATTGAAGATTCACGAACAAAATTATACGACGCATGATTTGGAATTAGGCGCGGTTGTTTTTGCATTAAAGACTTGGAGGCACTACTTATATGGGGTCAAAAGTATTATATATACCGACCACAAAAGTCTTCAACACATATTTAATCAGAAACAACTGAATATGAGGCAGCGTAGGTGGATTGAATTATTGAATGATTACGACTTTGAGATTCGTTACCACCCGGGGAAGGCAAATGTGGTAGCCGATGCCTTGAGCAGGAAGGACAGAGAACCCATTCGAGTAAAATCTATGAATATAATGATTCATAATAACCTTACTACTCAAATAAAGGAGGCGCAACAAGGAGTTTTAAAAGAGGGAAATTTAAAGGATGAAATACCCAAAGGATCGGAGAAGCATCTTAATATTCGGGAAGACGGAACCCGGTATAGGGCTGAAAGGATTTGGGTACCAAAATTTGGAGATATGAGAGAAATGGTACTTAGAGAAGCTCATAAAACTAGATACTCAATACATCCTGGAACGGGGAAGATGTACAAGGATCTCAAGAAACATTTTTGGTGGCCGGGTATGAAAGCCGATGTTGCTAAATATGTAGGAGAATGTTTGACATGTTCTAAGGTCAAAGCTGAGCATCAGAAACCATCAGGTCTACTTCAACAACCCGAAATTCCAGAATGGAAATGGGAAAACATTACCATGGATTTCATCACTAAATTGCCAAGGACTGCAAGTGGTTTTGATACTATTTGGGTAATAGTTGATCGTCTCACCAAATCAGCACACTTCCTGCCAATAAGAGAAGATGACAAGATGGAGAAGTTAGCACGACTGTATTTGAAGGAAGTCATCTCCAGACATGGAATACCAATCTCTATTATCTCTGATAGGGATGGCAGATTTATTTCAAGATTCTGGCAGACATTACAGCAAACATTAGGAACTCGTCTAGACATGAGTACTGCCTATCATCCACAAACTGATGGGCAGAGCGAAAGGACGATACAAACGCTTGAAGACATGCTACGAGCATGTGTTATTGATTTCGGAAACAGTTGGGATCGACATCTACCGTTAGCAGAATTTTCCTACAACAACAGCTACCATTCAAGCATTGAGATGGCGCCGTTTGAAGCACTTTATGGTAGAAAGTGCAGGTCTCCGATTTGTTGGAGTGAAGTGGGGGATAGACAGATTACGGGTCCGGAGATTATACAAGAAACTACCGAGAAGATCATCCAAATTCAACAACGGTTGAAAACCGCCCAAAGTCGACAAAAGAGCTATGCTGACATTAAAAGAAAAGATATAGAATTTAAAATTGGAGAGATGGTCATGCTTAAAGTTGCACCTTGGAAAGGCGTTGTTCGATTTGGTAAACGAGGGAAATTAAATCCAAGGTATATTGGGCCATTCAAGATTATTGATCGTGTCGGACCAGTAGCTTACCGACTTGAGCTACCTCAACAACTCGCGGCTGTACATAACACTTTCCACGTCTCGAATTTGAAGAAATGTTTTGCTAAAGAAGATCTCACTATTCCGTTAGATGAAATCCAAATCAACGAAAAACTTCAATTCATCGAAGAACCCGTCGAAATAATGGATCGTGAGGTTAAAAGACTTAAGCAAAACAAGATACCAATTGTTAAGGTTCGATGGAATGCTCGTAGAGGACCCGAGTTCACCTGGGAGCGTGAAGATCAGATGAAGAAGAAATACCCGCATCTATTTCCAGAAGATTCGTCAACACCTTCAACAGCTTAAAATTTCAGGACGAAATTTATTTAACGGGTAGGTACTGTAGTGACCCGAACTTTTCCATGTTTATATATATTAATTGAGATTGATATTTACATGATTAAATGTTTCCAACATGTTAAGCAATCAAACTTGTTAAGACTTGATTAATTGAAATATGTTTCATATAGACAATTGACCACCCAAGTTGACCGGTGATTCACGAACGTTAAAACTTGTAAAAACTATATGATGACATATATATATGGATATATATATATATATAGTTAACATGATACTATGATAAGTAAACATATCATTAAGTATATTAACAATGAACTACATATGTAAAACAAGACTACTAACTTAATGATTTTTTAAACAAGACATATATGTAACGATTATCGTTGTAAAGACATTTAATGTATATATATCATATTAAGAGATATTCATACACGATAATATCATGATAATATAATAATTTAAAATCTCATTTGATATTATAAACATTGGGTTAACAACATTTAACAAGATCGTTAACCTAAAGGTTTCAAAACAACACTTACATGTAACGACTAACGATAACTTAACGACTCAGTTAAAATGTATATACATGTAGTGTTTTAATATGTATTTATACACTTTTGAAAGACTTCAATACACTTATCAAAATACTTCTACTTAACAAAAATGCTTACAATTACATCCTCGTTCAGTTTCATCAACAATTCTACTCGTATGCACCCGTATTCATACTCGTACAATACACAGCTTTTAGATGTATGTACTATTGGTATATACACTCCAATGATCAGCTCTTAACAGCCCATGTGAGTCACCTAACACATGTGGGAACCATCATTTGGCAACTAGCATGAAATATCTCATAAAATTACAAAAATATGAGTAATCATTCATGACTTATTTACATGAAAACAAAATTACATATCCTTTATATCTAATCCATACACCAACGACCAAAAACACCTACAAACACTTTCATTCTTCAATTTTCTTCATCTAATTGATCTCTCTCAAGCTCTATCTTCAAGTTCTAAGTGTTCTTCATATATTCTACAAGTTCTAGTTACATAAAATCAAGAATACTTTCAAGTTTGCTAGCTCACTTCCAATCTTGTAAGGTGATCATCCAACCTCAAGAAATCTTTGTTTCTTACAGTAGGTTATCATTCTAATACAAGGTAATAATCATATTCAAACTTTGGTTCAATTTCTATAACTATAACAATCTTATTTCAAGTGATGATCTTACTTGAACTTGTTTTCGTGTCATGATTCTGCTTCAAGAACTTCGAGCCATCCAAGGATCCGTTGAAGCTAGATCCATTTTTCTCTTTTCCAGTAGGTTTATCCAAGGAACTTAAGGTAGTAATGATGTTCATAACATCATTCGATTCATACATATAAAGCTATCTTATTCGAAGGTTTAAACTTGTAATCACTAGAACATAGTTTAGTTAATTCTAAACTTGTTCGCAAACAAAAGTTAATCCTTCTAACTTGACTTTTAAAATCAACTAAACACATGTTCTATATCTATATGATATGCTAACTTAATGATTTAAAACCTGGAAACACGAAAAACACCGTAAAACCGGATTTACGCCGTCGTAGTAACACCGCGGGCTGTTTTGGGTTAGTTAATTAAAAACTATGATAAACTTTGATTTAAAAGTTGTTATTCTGAGAAAATGATTTTTATTATGAACATGAAACTATATCCAAAAATTATGGTTAAACTCAAAGTGGAAGTATGTTTTCTAAAATGGTCATCTAGACGTCGTTCTTTCGACTGAAATGACTACCTTTATAAAAACGACTTGTAACTTATTTTTCCGACTATAAACCTATACTTTTTATGTTTAGATTCATAAAATAGAGTTCAATATGAAATCATAGCAATTTGATTCACTCAAAACGGATTTAAAATGAAGAAGTTATGGGTAAAACAAGATTGGATAATTTTTCTCATTTTAGCTACGTGAAAATTGGTAACAAATCTATTCCAACCATAACTTAATCAACTTGTATTGTATATTATGTAATCTTGAGATACCATAGACACGTATACAATGTTTCGACCTATCATGTCGACACATCTATATATATTTCGGAACAACCATAGACACTCTATATGTGAATGTTGGAGTTAGCTATACAGGGTTGAGGTTGATTCCAAAATATATATAGTTTGAGTTGTGATCAATACTGAGATACGTATACACTGGGTCGTGGATTGATTCAAGATAATATTTATCGATTTATTTCTGTACATCTAACTGTGGACAACTAGTTGTAGGTTACTAACGATGACAGCTGACTTAATAAACTTAAAACATCAAAATATATTAAAAGTGTTGTAAATATATTTTGAACATACTTTGATATATATGTATATATTGTTATAGGTTCGTGAATCAACCAGTGGCCAAGTCTTACTTCCCGACGAAGTAAAAATCTGTGAAAGTGAGTTATAGTCCCACTTTTAAAATCTAATATTTTTGGGATGAGAATACATGCAGGTTTTATAAATGATTTACAAAATAGACACAAGTACGTGAAACTACATTCTATGGTTGAATTATCGAAATCGAATATGCCCCTTTTTATTAAGTCTGGTAATCTAAGAATTAGGGAACAGACACCCTAATTGACGCGAATCCTAAAGATAGATCTATTGGGCCTAACAAACCCCATCCAAAGTACCGGATGCTTTAGTACTTCGAAATTTATATCATATCCGAAGGGTGTCCCAGAATGATGGGGATATTCTTATATATGCATCTTGTTAATGTCGGTTACCAGGTGTTCACCATATGAATGATTTTTATCTCTATGTATGGGATGTGTATTGAAATATGAAATCTTGTGATCTATTATTATGATTTGATATATATAGGTTAAACCTATAACTCACCAACATTTTTGTTGACGTTTTAAGCATGTTTATTCTCAGGTGATTATTAAGAGCTTCCGCTGTAGCATACTTAAATAAGGACGAGATTTGGAGTCCATGCTTGTATGATATTGTGTAAAAACTGCATTCAAGAAACTTATTTTGTTGTAACATATTTGTATTGTAAACCATTATGTAATGGTCGTGTGTAAACAGGATATTTTAGATTATCATTATTTGATAATCTACGTAAAGTTTTTTAAACCTTTATTGATGAAATAAAGGTTATGGTTTGTTTTAAAATGAATGCAGTCTTTGAAAAACGTCTCATATAGAGGTCAAAACCTCGCAACGAAATCAATTAATATGGAACGTTTTTAATCAATAAGAACGGGACATTTCACCTAAGACACATAAACTTATTGAATACTCTATAATATAAACTATGCATAATTATTATGTTCAATAATAATAATATAATTAATAATTATTATGTTTATGTCATTGTGATTAAACTTACCAGTTATCGCCTAGACGATAAATGCCTTGTCCCTCTAGAAGTAATAAACCGTGCTGATTATAATGGACTTCCTGCAAAAACAATCACAAAAACCCAAAACTCAAATATCATACCTTTATTCGGGTCAACAAATTTGAATTAGAAAAAGAGTAACGGGCGTATTATAAGTTGATAATAAGTAATTACATTATATACCTTTACATTAAGAAATTCACCGGGTTGAAAGTCCATTATCTGCATAATCATGAGCCCCAGAATTCATAAAACGCTTAATTTATACCAAATCCTATCTTAAACTTGATATATATATTACCAATATAACTAATAGACAAAATTTTTCTTATGAATAGTACTATTCAATTTTTCATTTTTTACAAACCAACTCTCTAACTTTAATTAAAATACAAATTGAGCCCCCTACTTTATACCTATATTATAAATTATTATTTATCCCATCACTAACACCAAAAACACCCACCACGCTTTACCGGCTTCTACACTGCGCTCAAACAGTAGGACCCACATAGGCCACTACTGTGCTACATTTTATTTTTTTTGTCTCCAACGATAAAAGAAGCAACTTTCTTAAAAGGAACAACCCTTCAATGCTACCAAAAGATGTCGAAAAATATTTTTTTTTTTTACAAAATAGATCAACTAACTTTAACGCTAAAAGAAGCAACTTTCACAAAAGGAACAACCCTTCAATGTTAGATGTCGAAAAAAATTCTTTTTTACAAAATAGATCCACAAAAGGAAAGACTTTTTTTTTTTTAACTCGCATTCAAAACGGAGCCCCCGGCGCGAAGCGAGGGCTCCACAACTAGTTAGTACACAATTATTAACCAAACACTCTCATCATGCTACAAGAAGTGTTACAAAACTTGGAATAACTCAGCGAGTACTCGGTCAAACTTGGGCAAACTCGGGATTACTCGGAAAATCGGTCAAAACTCGGCCAAAAATCGGTCAAATTCGGTCAAAGTCAAACTTGGTCAACATCCGAGTACTCCCAAAGTATTCCCCGAGTTGCCAAGTACTCCCTAAAAAGTCCCGACCGAGTACTACCAGAGTAGCAATTTTTGCAACCTTGGTTACAAGCTAAATCAAACGATGCAATTTAAAAAAAGTAAATAGAAATTGATGAACATAAACATATGACAGTATAAAACAACACTTTTTATAACCGAAAGCATGGCTTACGTGAATGTTGAAGTCATAAGCCATAGTCATAGGAAGAAGCTTCCGCAGCTGGAATACCTAATACACCAAGAAAAAAACATTATAATTGGAATACTTATAATAATTTATTACTTAATAGAATTAGATGAAAAAATAAGCAATATTAGACAGGTTATTGTAAGTAGTTACCTCTCCAGGGGTGTCAAGTAGTGGCTGCTGATCAGTGGAACCAACAATTTGCTCGGGAATATGATTCTCCAGGTAAGCGTACCTACAGAAAAGACAACCTTGTTTAACCGCTGGATTTATAACATAAACACGCAACTGTTTTTCTTTTAATCGAGTCAAGAGCAAGGGTCGATTTATTGGCGACTTGGCTATCGCTTAGAGCCTACATTGAATTCCAGGCGGCATTTAAAACCCATGGAAATTTGATTCTACCATTTCAATGACGTCTCTTTTTTATTTTTTTATTTTATTTTTATTTTTCAAAATTTTTCTTACTTATAGGCCGGAGGTCCTTTTGGAAGCAATCTCTCTATCCATAGAACGGATAGAACATTGAGAGGATGACCTTCTCTACTCTTGGGAGTGTTTCACTTCGGGTGGAGAAATGACTTGTCTTTATTATAGGATAGGGGAAGGATTGTCTACATCTCACCTCAGTCCCCATACCTCGCATATGCGGGATTAGGTTTTGTTGTTGTTGTTGTTGTTGTTGTTCTTTTAACTATAATACAAACACGTAAATTGTAACAACCAAACTTTGTCAAACTGATATATCAACATTGAAACAAGGACCGGGGAATTGGCTGTCAAAGGTTCAAACTTTGGCAACTGTATAAAAATAGATTAATCTTGTGGTCTGAATTAGAGTAATAGAATAGCATACCTTCTTTCAAAAACAACAAGTGTAGCAGATTCGTAACTTTCAAAGAGATGCTTTGAGTTAGGAGGTAGGTAAGCAAACGAGTCTACCTATAATTCAAACGAACACCCCACGAGTGAGGAATTAATACACGTACTCTACCATTGTAAGACAACAAAATTATCAACAGTCAAAAGTTTTGACATATAAACCTGTACTAAAAAGTCAACACAGATAATCAACCAAGTACAAGCTAAATGAATACTAACTGATACATATTATACAGTACTATTTACTTAACATACGAATCCCAAAAATTCTACTTTTTATCATGGTTCGAGGGTACCTAAAACATTGGTTAGTAGTTGAATGTTCCCCTAAAATATGTGCAGAATAAAAATAAAAATGTAGCAGTTTTCATGGTATGCAGGAACTATGAAGTATAAAGATAAATCATAGCAACTTAAAACGTTTGAAAAAACTTTTGAATGTAAAAAGGAATGAACTTTTTCTATCTTGATTGACACTATCTGCATGCTCATGTATAACAAAATTTGATGCTATCATTTCAGTTGTCACTAGCTTATGTTAGTTTCAATAGTCAGGAAGAAAGTAAGTATATTTTCAAACTGAACATAGATTATAACATAATCTAATGAAAATATTGTTCAAAAGTTAACCATTTAAGTACCTAAATATTTTTTAGCTATCTAGTTATAGTGGGTAAACAATATAACCTTGGGGAAATCGTTGAAGGTTGAATTACAAAAAAATAAAAATAAAAATAATAACAATTAATTAAACAAAATTAGAAGATGAAGACTAGTCATTTACCATCAGTGTTTGGCCAACACCAGATGAATTCGTAAGTTTGACCGACCCTTGAAGCACAAATACAAACCTAAATTGTAATCATAAACAAAAATAAAAAGTCACTTCACAAGTAACATTTCAGTACAAACTGAAAGAAACATCCATACCTCTCAACTTGCTCTGAAGGAAGCCCTGATTTTGAACTTTCTATACACATGAAACCAACGTTTTTTAAGCGTAAGGCGATAAAAAAAAACAACATTAAACAATTAGTAACCACAAAATAAGCATATATGCACCTTGCATCTTTGCTAGATACATAACAAAATGTGCACCCATTGCTGGTGAAACTAAATATGCTCCCAATGTATTGCTCCTATCAAATCAAATTAAATTTTTTAATAACCATATGACTAACCATTAGCACAAAATAAAAAATAAAAATAAAAAGAAGAATCTTGAATATATTAACTTACCAATCAGGCAATGGGCTAAAAACATGACTTTCAGGAGTGATTACAGCATGATCACTTTTATAAACACTTCTTGTAAACCCTGGCAAATCTGTTAAAACAACAATTAATCATTTACCTAAAACACCCTTTTGTTGATGAACACTGCACAATTTGAATGAAAATTAGGGCACTAACCTTGTAAATGAGAAGGGGATAAAGTGGGGTTAATAAATTTTGAATAAAGGGGTTGTTGACAGTTTGAATTAGAATCAATTATTGATGATGCAGAACAAAACCCTTCTTCAGTAACAGCAATCTTGGTAAAACCTGCAATAAAGATAGACAATATAGACAAATGTAATCATATTAATAATGGGTAATACATAAGAACAAAGTAGATATGAAAAAGGTTTGATCTTTACTAAAAATTGTCGATAGAAGTAATAAAGATTTAGCATGAAATGCAGAAAAAGACTGCATTTTTATGAGGGTATGTGGTTTTGGGTGTGCAAATTTCATATTCTTATTGGCGAAATAAGAAGGTTAATATATTATGGTTTTTGTGGTGTGTAAATTGTGTAGTTTTCTTTTTTTGTTGGCCTTATGTGGGAGATGAGTCAGAGTGATGACAGGACCTGAACCTTTTTCTGTAGTTTTCTTTTTTCTTGTTAGTCCCTGTAATTTATGTGTAGTTATGCAGATGATCCTCATATTTTTAGAATCACACGGATTGTCCCTTACTTTCTCTCAGTTGCAAGGGTCTAGTCCTTTAAACTAACGCTCGTTGTAATAGCTGAAATGTCCCGTTCTTATTGATTAAAAACATTCCATATTAATTGATTTCGTTGCGAGGTTTTGACCTCTATATGAGACGTTTTTCAAATACTGCATTCATTTTTAAAACAAACCATAACCTTTATTTCATAAATAAAGGTTTAAAAAGCTTTACGTAGATTATCAAATAATGATAATCTAAAATATCTTGTTTACACACGACCATTACATAATGGTTTACAATACAAATATGTTACATCGAAATCAGTTTCTTGAATGCAGTTTTTACACAGTATCATACAAACATGGACTCCAAATCTTGTCCTTATTTTAGTATGCAACAGCGGAAGCTCTTAGTATTTACCTGAGAATAAACATGCTTTAAACGTCAACAAAAATGTTGGTGAGTTATAGGTTTAACCTATATATATCAAATTGTAACAATAGACCACAAGATTTCATATTTCAATATACATCCCATACATAAAGATAAAAATCATTCATATGGTGAACACCTGGTAACCGACATTAACAAGATGCATATATAAGAATATCCCCATCATTCCGGGACACCCTTCGGATATGATATAAATTTCGAAGTACTAAAGCATCCGGTACTTTGGATGGGGTTTGTTAGGCCCAATAGATCTATCTTTAGGATTCGCGTCAATTAGGGTGTCTGTTCCCTAATTCTCAGATTACCAGACTTAATAAAAAGGGGCATATTCGATTTCGATAATTCAACCATAGAATGTAGTTTCACGTACTTGTGTCTATTTTGTAAATCATTTATAAAACATGCATGTATGCTCATCTCAAAATATTAGATTTTAAAAGTGGGACTATAACTCACGCATATAAATATTGTAAAACATTTAATAAAGCATTTGCATGTATTCTCAGCCCAAAAATATAAAGAGTAAAAAGGGCAAATGAAACTCACTTTCACAGATTTTTTTTTACTTCGTCGGGAAGTAAGACTTGGCCACTGGTTGATTCACGAACCTATAACAATATATACATATATATCAAAGTATGTTCAAAATATATTTACAACACTTTTAATATATTTTGATGTTTTAAGTTTATTAAGTCAGCTGTCCTCGTTAGTAGCCTACAACTAGTTGTCCACAGTTAGATGTACAGAAATAAATCGATAAATATTATCTTGAATCAATCCACGACCCAGTGTATACGTATCTCAGTATTGATCACAACTCAAACTATATATATTTTGGAATCAACCTCAACCCTGTATAGCTAACTCCAACATTCACATATAGAGTGTCTATGGTTGTTCCGAAATATATATAGATGTGTCGACATGATAGGTCGAAACATTGTATACGTGTCTATGGTATCTCAAGATTACATAATATACAATACAAGTTGATTAAGTTATGGTTGGAATAGATTTGTTACCAATTTTCACGTAGCTAAAATGAGAAAAATTATCCAATCTTGTTTTACCCATAACTTCTTCATTTTAAATCCGTTTTGAGTGAATCAAATTGCTATGGTTTCATATTGAACTCTATTTTATGAATCTAAACATAAAAAGTATAGGTTTATAGTCGGAAAAATAAGTTACAAGTCGTTTTTATAAAGGTAGTCATTTCAGTCGAAAGAACGACGTCTAGATGACCATTTTAGAAAACATACTTCCACTTTGAGTTTAACCATAATTTTTGGATATAGTTTCATGTTCATAATAAAAATCATTTTCTCAGAATAACAACTTTTAAATCAAAGTTTATCATAGTTTTTAATTAACTAACCCAAAACAGCCCGCGGTGTTACTACGACGGCGTAAATCCGGTTTTACGGTGTTTTTCGTGTTTCCAGGTTTTAAATCATTAAGTTAGCATATCATATAGATATAGAACATGTGTTTAGTTGATTTTAAAAGTCAAGTTAGAAGGATTAACTTTTTTTTGTGAACAAGTTTAGAATTAACTAAACTATGTTCTAGTGATTACGAGTTTAAACCTTCGAATAAGATAGTTTTATATATATGAATCGAATGATGTTATGAACATCATTACTACCTCAAGTTTAGTAGGTAAACCTACTGGAAGTGACAAGAAATGATCTAGCTTCAAAGGATCTTGGATGGCTTGAAAGTTCTTGAAGTAGGATCATGACACAAAAACAAGTTCAAGTAAGATTTTTACTCGAATTAAGATAGTTTATAGTTATAGAAATTGAATCAAAGTTTGAATATGAATATTACCTTGAATAAGAAAGATAACCTACTGTATATAACAAAGGTTTCTTGATCTTAGATGATTACTTGGAATGGATTAGAAAGCTTGGAAGTAAATTAGTAAACTTAAAGGGATTTTTGAAGTGTTCTTGAAGTGTTCTTCCTATGATGATTATAGCTTGATTCTTGAAGTGATTTTTGATGAAGATGATGATTAACTACTGGAAAAATACGTTCATAATAGTGTGTGTGTGTGTGTGTTGAGAGAGAATTAGAAAGAGAATTGGAAGTGAAATGGAGTGAATGATGAGTGGTAATTGGTGAGTGGTGAGTGGGGTTAAAAGGAGTTCTAGTTAGTTGACTAGCTCATGGTAGAAGTTAAAATTGATTAGTCATACATGACATAATCAAGAGTGGAATCCCATGCTAGTTCCTATTGGTATATACCCATAGTAAGTACGTTTTGAAGCTGTGTATAATACGGGTAAGAATACGACTAGAATTCTTGATGAAAGAAAAGAATGGGAAAGTAACTGTAACCATTTTCGTTAAGTATGAGTGTTTTGATATATGTCTTGAAGTCTTCCAAAAGTATTTTAATACATCTAAATACACTACATGTATATACATTTTAACTGAGTCGTTAAGTCATCGTTAGTCGTTACATGTAAGTGTTGTTTTGAAACCTTTAAGTTAGCGATCTCAATTAATGTTGTTAACCCATTGTTTATTATATCTAATGAGATGTTAAATTATTATATTATCATGATATTATGATATATTAATATATTTTAATATGATATATATACATTTAAATGTCGTTACAACGATAATCGTTACATATATGTCTCGTTTCTAAATCCTTAAGTTAGTAGTCTTGTTTATATGTATATAACTCATTGTTAATATACTTATGGAGATACTTACTTATCATAATCTCATGTTAACCATATGTATATCCATATATATATCGTCATGTCATTTTTACAAGTTTTAACGTTCGTGAATCGCCGGTCAACTTGGGTGGTCAATTGTCTATATGAAACATATTTCAATTAATCAAGTCTTAACAAGTTTGATTGCTTAACATGTTGAAAACATTTAATCATGTAAATATCAATCTCAATTAATATATATAAACATGGAAAAGTTCGGGTCACTACAATAGCCCGTTAATATTTATCTATATATCTATGTATCTATGTATCTATGTATCATATAAAAAGAAATATAATGACCAAAAAGGCCATTCAAGCCACAATACAATCTCGATTTCGGATCGTCTCTAGATAATTGTCTAGATATTTTTTCTTAGTGTCGTTTTATATTTGCGAAGGGAATCGTGACTTTATTTTGTATCGTTGATTGGCACTTTTATTTTTGATGAAAATCTATGATTATAAGGTTTAAGTTTTTTCGCAAAGTTAAAACACTGATTACTATTCTTATTCGTTTTATATAATATATAGATATAGATAATTAATATTCTAATTTGCCCTCGTGTGATTTGCACATGTAAGTATTTAACGGAGTATTATAATGAAAGTTTTATTGAAGAGTTAGGGCCTTGCAATTAATATGAGGGATGATCTATGTAATTTCAAAAACAAAAGGACTTTGGATATAAATATGTATAAGCCATAGGGATCAACGTTATAATTTACTCTGATTAATGTTTAAGGTTTAGGGTTTAGAGTTTAGAATTTAGAGTTTAGTATTTGAAAATTCATTTATCGTATGCATTAGGTATTTGTATAGTATAGTATATACATGTTAACTATGTATATAAGTGAGTTTGTCAAAAAATAAAAATATCAACTCCTTTTTTATAAGTTTAAACTAGTATCAATATTTAAATGAAAAAATTAATAGAGTTTATGAAAAAAAAAATAAACTCTGAAAAATAACTTAGTTTAACTAACTTATAAAATAAATTATAGTTACATAATTATTCTTAAATATATACTACCGTTGATCAATCCGTAATTAATGAGTTACTTAATTATGGATCGAGTGCAATGAGATTAAGATGGAGGATGGGATGTTTGATGATTATTTTAGGCCCTGATGATCGTCTTTCACTTTTCAATCAAGTGATCAACCACCCCGACCCGGTCTTGATTGTTAATTAGCATGATTCACCTTAAAACAATGTAAAAGTTCTTTGAGCAAAGTCACAAGTGAAAATTACAAAGGTCTAGGCAAATGGCATAGAATCAACAACCTATAAATGAGAGGCCAAGCTCTCTATTTATAGTATTCAAAATATTCGCGGTGTGCAGATTATTTAATTTTTCGCGGAGACTTAGCGAAGCAACCCGCAGTCTTTTATTAACGCACTATAATCCGCAGACTTAATTTTCAGCGGATATGCCTATCCTTTTAAATACACTTTGCGCAACTTCTGTTTTTAACCTTTAGCAAATAAAATATACATATACAATGCTATGTATATGATCAAGTCCCCCAGTTTATTATGATACATTTCTCGAAGCAAATGTATCATGATAAACTCTAAAAAATAAAATATGCGACTTTAAAAATATATTTGCAACAAGTTTTAATAATTTTCCACCTTTAATTTATTACCATTGATTTTCGCAATGACAACGCATAATAATAACAGTAACTCTGCAAAGCTGTCAAATCAGAAAACGTTGTAACGGCTATAAAATTACCGTTAACGCGTTGTGGTAATTTTAGCCGTTAAAAATTAATCATTGCCTTTACGACTTCCTCGCCCAGATTTTAATTATAAATAGCCAAGCCACTCGCATTAACAACTTTACGCTTTCACCTTCAATTTTTTATTCGATCAAAATTTACCGAAATCCACACGTATCACTTGCAATTTAGCGATTCACCCTTTGCTATCTTCAAATCCATTACCAAATCTATTTACGTTATCATAAATGGCATCTTCGTCGTCTGCTAATACACCTAGCGCCTTTGTTTCATACATGACAGAGGCGAAAGTCGAAACCCTAAAACAGCATTATCCACTCCTTGCACAATTCTCTCCCATCGCACCATCGGCGGAGGATAGAGCGAACACCCCTCCTAAAAATATGATTACTATTTACGAGGCCGCGATTTCTCATGGAAATTTACGACTGCCACTCACCGCTTTATTTCGCAGCGTATGCGAGTATTACAAGGTTACAGTTGCTCAACTGCATCCGAACGCCGTCAACAAAATTGTGCTCTTTGAGATGTACTGCAGAGCACTCAATAAGCAACCATTACTTAACGTATTTTGCGCTTTTAACAGTCTTACGCCACATGATGCGGGGTAGTATTCATTCCGCGGTCGCCTTGGCGTGATGACTTCTCCCAAAGATTCTATTGGGAACTGGCGCGGTTCATTCTTCTATATTAACAACACCGCCCACGCCGATAGCAACATACCAAAAACTTGGTGTACCTAGATGGACGCCAATGCGAATGATAAGGTTACCCCAGATGACCTTGAACAAGATATCCTCAACACAATCAAGAATGCGGGCTTGATTATGCGGGCATACTCCAATGTACCGCTTTATATCGATGGGATTTCCATATATTCCCTATGTGGCAACTGCTGTAGCAGCCATAAATCTTGGATTATATTACCAACAGTTTCCACGGACTGTGTAACGTGCAAAATCAGTGGCGGAATAAAGTGTTCAGAAAAATCCCATATTTTTAAATTAACTATATTTATTTATTTTGGTCATTATGATATAAAATTCAGTCATTAATTTAATAAATAAAAATTACATCAATTGTAGCTCTCATTTAAAGGTAAAATATAAAAAGTGTTAAAATTAATTAGTTAGATCCTAAATATACTTTTAATAAGCCTACAACTTATATAACTCATTTTTGTATCACCGTTTATTTTAAAATTACATAAGTTTGAATTTAACTTGCTTAATATCAATCGAAACATCAAACGAGTATTACAATCATTTAATATTTTTTTTTAATATACTTTATTTATATAGAGAGATATATTTTAAATAATAATTACTATAATGTCCTATTTTTATTTTATTAATTTTTAATAACAATAACATATAATACTTCAAATTATATTTCGAATTATTCTTTATATATACATACACACATATCTATTTACAATTAATTGTTCGTGAATCGTCGGGAGCAGTCGAAGGTCAAATGAATATATTAAACATAGTTCAAAGTTTTTAAGATTTCAACATTACAGACTCTGCTTATCGTGTCGGAAACATATAAAGATTAAGTTTAAATTTAGTTGGAAATTTCCGGGTCGTCACAACTGCAACGCGCTATTAATCGATGAAGCAAACAATGGTATATTGCTTATATATTTTTTTTATACCAAAATGCATTATACATTATTCCATGTTTGTAAAACTTTTTTGCGATGTAATTTTGCAGAGATTGGCCTTGAGCAGGTGATGAGGTCAGCGGATGTTAACGCGATTAGACCTGTTCGTCGCGCCAAAGACGGCGATGGCGAAATCATTCCTATCGACGAACCAATTCTCAATACGTTTTCTGTTCCCGGTGGTGAAGACCGCGGAAAATGTAAAGCGACAGTGGAGGGAGCTACTACTCCTCGGAGAAAGCACCTTCGCTCTCTAGCTGAGCAAGAAGCAAGTGAGTAAATTTCATTCCGCATCATTGCTTACATTATGCTAATAATTTTGCCACATTAATTTGTATTATTTGCTTATTTCATTTTAGTTGTGCTTTCAGACTCTACAGGGGAGCCAGAACAACTGTACAACATTACTGGGGACATCCCCGAAGGTATTTTTGAACAGCCCAGCAATGAAGACTTAAACATCCCCTCCGACGCCGAAGCATCAAACCGCGAAGAAGATGCAGAAGAGGCTGAAGAGGAGGAGCAAGCTAACCGTCTTTACTGCAAGCTCTGCAAATTTGTGCCTAGAAATGTTCAACGACAATACCGTGAACTCTCATTCGCTCAAGCTGAAAGACAGCGGATAAACATGTCAAAATAGTTGAGCGATTCAACGAGATGTCTGATCACTATGAGAAACAGGTCAAAATTGTTGGCTCTCAGCGCAGAAAAATGCAAAGGCTTGAGGCGCAACTAAAGAAAGTTTCAGATGAAAATGCCACGCTAAAAAAGAGAGCGGAATACACAGAGAAGCAATTCTCTCAGCTTGTCAAATATCTTCCCGAGCTTGGCGACAAGGTTGTAGTGACCCGAACTTTTCCATGTTTATATATATTAATTGAGATTGATATTTACATGATTAAATGTTTCCAACATGTTAAGCAATCAAACTTGTTAAGACTTGATTAATTGAAATATGTTTCATATAGACAATTGACCACCCAAGTTGACCGGTGATTCACGAACGTTAAAACTTGTAAAAACTATATGATGACATATATATGGATATATATATAGTTAACATGATACTATGATAAGTAAACATATCATTAAGAATATTAACAATGAACTACATATGTAAAAACAAGACTACTAACTTAATGATTTTTAAACGAGACATATATGTAACGATTATCGTTGTAAAGACATTTAATGTATATATATCATATTAAGAGATATTCATACATGATAATATCATGATAATATAATAATTTAAAATCTCATTTGATATTATAAACATTGGGTTAACAACATTTAACAAGATCGTTAACCTAAAGGTTTAAAAACAACACTTACATGTAACGACTAACGATGACTTAACGACTCAGTTAAAATGTATATACATGTAGTGTTTTAATATGTATTTATACACTTTTGAAAGACTTCAATACACTTATCAAAATACTTCTACTTAACAAAAATGCTTACAATTACATCCTCGTTCAGTTTCATGAACAATTCTACTCGTATGCACCCGTATTCGTACTCGTACAATACACAGCTTTTAGATGTATGTACTATTGGTATATACACTCCAATGATCAGCTCTTAGCAGCCCATGTGAGTCAGCTAACACATGTGGGAACCATCATTTGGCAACTAGCATGAAATATCTCATAAAATTACAAAAATATGAGTAATCATTCATGACTTATTTACATTAAAACAAAATTACATATTCTTTATATCTAATCCATACACCAACGACCAAAAACACCTACAAACACTTTCATTCTTCAATTTTCTTCATCTAATTGATCTCTCTCAAAGTTCTATCTTCAAGTTCTAAGTGTTCTTCATATATTCTACAAGTTCTAGTTACATAAAATCAAGAATACTTTCAAGTTTGCTAGCTCACTTCCAATCTTGTAAGGTGATCATCCAACCTCAAGAAATCTTTGTTTCTTATAGTAGGTTATCATTCTAATACAAGGTAATAATCATATTCAAACTTTGGTTCAATTTCTATAACTATAACAATCTTATTTCAAGTGATGATCTTACTTGAACTTGTTTTCGTGTCATGATTCTGCTTCAAGAACTTCGAGCCATCCAAGGATCCGTTGAAGCTAGATCCATTTTTCTCTTTTCCAGTAGGTTTATACAAGGAACTTAAGGTAGTAATGATGTTCATAACATCATTCGATTCATACATATAAAGCTATCTTATTCGAAGGTTTAAACTTGTAATCACTAGAACATAGTTTAGTTAATTCTAAACTTGTTCGCAAACAAAAGTTAATCCTTCTAACTTGACTTTTAAAATCAACTAAACACATGTTCTATATCTATATGATATGCTAACTTAATGATTTAAAACCTGGAAACACGAAAAACACCGTAAAACCGGATTTACGCCGTCGTAGTAACACCGCGGGCTGTTTTGGGTTAGTTAATTAAAAACTATGATAAACTTTGATTTAAAAGTTGTTATTCTGAGAAAATGATTTTTATTATGAACATGAAACTATATCCAAAAATTATGGTTAAACTCAAAGTGGAAGTATGTTTTCTAAAATGGTCATCTAGACGTCGTTCTTTCGACTGAAATGACTACCTTTACAAAAACGACTTGTAACTTATTTTTTCGACTATAAACCTATACTTTTTCTATTTATATTCATAAAATAGAGTTCAATATGAAACCATAGCAATTTGATTCACTCAAAACGGATTTAAAATGAAGAAGTTATGGGTAAAACAAGATTGGATAATTTTTCTCATTTTAGCTACGTGAAAATTGGTAACAAATCTATTCCTACCATAACTTAATCAACTTGTATTGTATATTATGTAATCTTGAGATACCATAGACACGTATACAATGTTTCGACCTATCATGTCGACACATCTATATATATTTCGGAACAACCATAGACACTCTATATGTGAATGTTGGAGTTAGCTATACAGGGTTGAGGTTGATTCCAAAATATATATAGTTTGAGTTGTGATCAATACTGAGATACGTATACACTGGGTCGTGGATTGATTCAAGATAATATTTATCGATTTA
The DNA here is from genome assembly GCF_046630445.1 of Rutidosis leptorrhynchoides. Classification (NCBI taxonomy): domain Eukaryota; kingdom Viridiplantae; phylum Streptophyta; class Magnoliopsida; order Asterales; family Asteraceae; genus Rutidosis; species Rutidosis leptorrhynchoides. Next base: position 354,075,126 of record NC_092339.1, read on the forward strand.
TTTCTGTACATCTAACTGTGGACAACTAGTTGTAGGTTACTAACGAGGACAGCTGACTTAATAAACTTAAAACATCAAAATATATTAAAAGTGTTGTAAATATATTTTGAACATACTTTGATATATTAGTATATATTGTTATAGGTTCGTGAATCAACCGGTGGCCAAGTCTTACTTCCCGACGAAGTAAAAATCTGTGAAAGTGAGTTATAGTCCCACTTTTAAAATCTAATATTTTTGGGATGAGAATACATGCAGGTTTTATAAATGATTTACAAAATAGACACAAGTACGTGAAACTACATTCTATGGTTGAATTATCGAAATCGAATATGCCCCTTTTTATTAAGTCTGGTAATCTAAGAATTAGGGAACAGACACCCTAATTGACGCGAATCCTAAAGATAGATCTATTGGGCCTAACAAACCCCATCCAAAGTACCGGATGCTTTAGTACTTCGAAATTTATATCATATCCGAAGGGTGTCCCGGAATGATGGGGATATTCTTATATATGCATCTTATTAATGTCGGTTACCAGGTGTTCACCATATGAATGATTTTTATCTCTATGTATGGGATGTGTATTGAAATATGAAATCTTGTGGTCTATTATTATGATTTGATATATATAGGTTAAACCTATAACTCACCAACATTTTTGTTGACGTTTTAAGCATGTTTATTCTCAGGTGATTATTAAGAGCTTCCGCTGTCGCATACTTAAATAAGGACGAGATTTGGAGTCCATGCTTGTATGATATTGTGTAAAAACTGCATTCAAGAAACTTATTTTGTTGTAACATATTTGTATTGTAAACCATTATGTAATGGTCGTGTGTAAACAGGATATTTTAGATTATCATTATTTGATAATCTACGTAAAGCTTTTTAAACCTTTATTGATGAAATAAAGGTTATGGTTTGTTTTAAAATGAATGCAGTCTTTGAAAAACGTCTCATATAGAGGTCAAAACCTCGCAATGAAATCAATTAATATGGAATGTTTTTAATCAATAAGAACGGGACATTTCAGTTGGTATCCGAGCGTTGGTCTTAGAGAACCAGAATTTTGCATTAGTGTGTCTTATCGAGTTTGTTAGGATGCATTAGTGAGTCTGGACTTTGACCGTGTTTACTTGAAAAATGATTGCTTAACAAATTTTGTTGGAAACTATATATTTTTAACATGTGAATATTATGTGATATATTAATCTCTTAACGCGTTTGATATTATGTGATAGATGTCTACCTCTAGAACAAGTCCCATTGACTCACCTAATAATAATGAAGAGTCAAATGTAAATTGGAATGATTCGTGGACTGATTCACAAGTTCCCGAAGAGGAACCGGAAGAAGAGTCGGAACCGGAAGAAGAATCGGAACCGGAAGAAGAATCGGAACCGGATGAAGAAATAGAACCGGTGGGGGAAATAATAAAACGGTTAAGTAAAAGAAAATCCTCAACCAACCGACCAAGGTTAATTATGGTCAATGGTGTTTCCGCTAAGGAAGCAAAATATTGGGAGGATTACCAATTCTCCGATGAATCGGATTCTGACGAGAATTCCGATGATGTTATAGAAATTACCCCAACTGAATTTAAAAAGGCAAAAGAAAATAATAAGGGAAAGGGCATAAAAATAGAGAAATCTAATTCCAACCCCGATGAACTTTATATGTATCGTCAACCCCCGAAGTCCTTAAGTTGTAACAATGACCCGGGAACCTCTAAACCACCAGGTTTTTCTAAACCAATGTGGAAAATTACGGCTCGTATTAGGGGAACATCATATATCCCTAGAAACTTGACAAAACGAACCAAAACTGAAGAAGAAGAAACAAGCGAGTCGGAATAAGATAGTTGTATTCGTGTGGTGTAATATATGTAATATAGTGTGCTTATGCTTTATGATATATGTAAAAATTGCTTGTATTAATAAGTATTTTTTTTATGAATCTAACTCTTGTCTATTTTACAGTATAAAAACACAAAATGGATAGACAACCCAATATTTTAAGAGACCTACCCGGAGACATGATTGATGAAATCTTGTCTAGAGTCGGTCAGAATTCTTCGGCACAACTATTTAAGGCGAGATCAGTTTGTAAGACATTCGAAGAACGTTCCAAGAATGCCTTGGTTTATAAAAGGCTTTCGTTCGAAAGATGGGGGATATCACATTGGGAAATCCATAAGTTACGATGTGTTTACTTTGACGCATATATTGCGGGGAACCCAAATGCTATTTTACGCAATGGGTTAAGAAATTATTTTGACTCAATATATCCGAATATTGGACTTAGTGATTTAGAAAAAGCGGCTAACATGCAACATAAAGAAGCATGTTATGCTTACGGATTAGTAATGTTCGCTTCTCACCAAAGTGAGAACAAGAACATCGGGCTACAACTATTAAACAAAACGTTCCCACAAGTGACGGAGTCGGTAATTGGGGTAAGAAATGAGGTTTTTAGATTGTTACGGGACTGTTGGACATTACGTAACCCTCGTCCCTTTGACGACGTTACAACACGCTGTCTTATCAACGGCCATAACGGTTATGTTTCACAAGACCAAGGATGGGAAGTAATCCTAGTAAAACCAGAATGCATGACTTGTTTCTGGACGTATGAATTACGTGTCTTTATTGCCTTTGCTGAACGACTTGTGTACTAGCTAGAATTATCTTCACAACCATCTTGTATCAAATTTATTGTGTGCTATATTTCATGCTATATGTAAAATAAGCGGTATTGTAAGTTTGTAAAATATTATGTAAAAGTTTGAACGCGAAATATTATTATAATCAGTTTTTCATATAGAATTGTAGTAGTTGAATTGTATATTAGCTACTAAGTATGAACTTAACGGGTAGGTACTACCCGAATTTAAACTTATAAAACGCTAATATGAAGAAAAAGCTTTTATAAATGAGTTCATATTATGCTACGAAATACTATTAACTACTCTTAATATTCTGTATGATTAACTTGTTCCATTTGACTATTTTGAAGGAAATGGCACCGACTACTCGACACACCGTGAATATGAATGAAGAGGAATTCCGTACTTTTCTAGCTTCAAACATAGCCGCAGTACAGGCTGCGCTACATACCAACAATAACCTTGGATCTAGCAGTACAGGAAATCGTGTAGGATGCACCTACAAAGAATTCACTGCCTGTAAACCTTTGGAATTTGATGGAACCGAAGGACCGATCGGATTGAAACGGTGGACCGAGAAGGTCGAATCGGTGTTTGCCATAAGTAAGTGTACTGAAGAGGACAAAGTGAAGTACGCTACGCATACCTTCACAGGTTCTGCGTTAACATGGTGGAATACCTATCTAGAGCAAGTGGGACAAGACGATGCGTACGCACTACCGTGGTCAGCATTCAAGCACTTGATGAACGAGAAGTACCGTCCCAGAACCGAGGTCAATAAGCTCAAGACAGAACTTAGAGGGTTACGAACCCAAGGATTTGATATTACCACGTACGAAAGACGATTCACAGAATTGTGCCTATTGTGTCCGGGAGCATTCGAAGATGAGGAAGAGAAGATCGACGCGTTTGTGAAAGGATTACCGGAAAGAATCCAAGAAGATATAAGTTCACACGAGCCCGCCTCCATACAACAGGCATGTAGAATGGCTCACAAACTAGTGAACCAAATTGAAGAAAGAATTAAAGAACAGACTGCTGAAGAGACCAATGTGAAGCAAGTCAAAAGAAAGTGGGAGGAAAACGGTGATAAGAATCACCAATACAACAACAACAGCAATTACAACAATAACCGCAACAATTATCCCAGCAATCGCAACATCAATCGCAACTACAACAAACGGCCCAACAACAACAACAACAACAACAACAACAACAGCAACTACAACAATCATCCCAACAACAATAATAACCACAACAACAACAACAATCAGAAGCAGCTATGCCAAAGGTGTGAAAAGTATCACTCGGGGTTCTGCACCAAATTTTGCAACAAGTGTAAAAGAAATGGTCATAGCGCGGCGAAGTGTGAGGTCTACGGACCAGGGGTTAATAGAACGAAAGGAACAAATGGTGTCGGAACGAGTAATGGCGGAGCAAGTAGTGTCGGAGCAAGTTATGCCAATGTAGTTTGTTATAAATGTGGAAAACCGGGCCACATTATTAGAAATTGCCCGAACCAAGAGAACTCGAATGGACAAGGCCGCGGAAGAGTTTTCAATATTAATGCGGCAGAGGTACAGGAAGACCCGGAGCTTGTTACGGGTACGTTTCTTATTGACAATAAATCTGCTTACGTTTTATTTGATTCGGGTGCGGATAGAAGCTATATGAGTAGAGATTTTTGTGCTAAATTAAGTTGTCCATTGACGCCTTTGGATAGTAAATTTTTACTCGAATTAGCAAATGGTAAATTAATTTCAGCAGATAATATATGTCGGAATCGAGAAATTAAACTGGTTAGCGAAACATTTAAGATTGACTTGATACCAGTAGAGTTAGGGAGTTTTGATGTGATAATCGGTATGGACTGGTTGAAAGAAGTGAAAGCAGAGATCGTTTGTTACAAAAATGCAATTCGCATTATACGAGAAAAAGGAAAACCCTTAATGGTGTACGGAGAAAAGGGCAACACGAAGCTACATCTTATTAGTAATTTGAAGGCACAAAAACTAATAAGAAAAGGTTGCTATGCTGTTCTAGCACACGTCGAGAAAGTACAAACTGAAGAAAAGAGCATCAATGATGTTCCCGTCGCAAAAGAATTTCCCGATGTATTTCCGAAAGAATTACCGGGATTACCCCCACATCGATCCGTTGAATTTCAAATAGATCTTGTACCAGGAGCTGCACCAATAGCTCGTGCTCCTTACAGACTCGCACCCAGCGAGATGAAAGAACTGCAAAGCCAATTACAAGAACTTTTAGAGCGTGGTTTCATTCGACCAAGCACATCACCGTGGGGAGCTCCTGTTTTGTTTGTCAAGAAGAAAGATGGTACATTCAGGTTGTGTATCGACTACCAAGAGTTGAACAAACTTACCATCAAGAACTGCTACCCACTACCGAGAATCGACGACTTATTTGATCAACTACAAGGCTCGTCTGTTTATTCAAAGATTGACTTACGTTCCGGGTATCATCAAATGCGGGTGAAAGAAGATGATATTCCAAAGACTGCTTTCAGAACACGTTACGGTCATTACGAGTTTATGGTCATGCCGTTTGGTTTAACTAATGCACCAGCTGTGTTCATGGACCTTATGAACCGAGTGTGTGGACCATACCTTGACAAGTTTGTCATTGTTTTCATTGATGACATACTTATTTACTCAAAGAATGACCAAGAACACGGTGAACATTTGAGAAAGGTGTTAGAAGTATTGAGGAAGGAAGAATTGTATGCTAAGTTTTCAAAGTGTGCATTTTGGTTGGAAGAAGTTCAATTCCTCGGTCACATAGTGAACAAAGAAGGTATTAAGGTGGATCCGGCAAAGATAGAAACTGTTGAAAAGTGGGAAACCCCGAAAACTCCGAAACACATACGCCAGTTTTTGGGACTAGCTGGTTACTACAGAAGGTTCATCCAAGACTTTTCCAGAATAGCAAAACCCTTGACTGCATTAACGCATAAAGGGAAGAAATTTGAATGGAATGATGAACAAGAGAAAGCATTTCAGTTATTGAAGAAAAAGCTAACTACGGCACCTATATTGTCATTGCCTGAAGGGAATGATGATTTTGTGATTTATTGTGACGCATCAAAGCAAGGTCTCGGTTGTGTATTAATGCAACGAACGAAGGTGATTGCTTATGCGTCTAGACAATTGAAGATTCACGAACAAAATTATACGACGCATGATTTGGAATTAGGCGCGGTTGTTTTTGCATTAAAGACTTGGAGGCACTACTTATATGGGGTCAAAAGTATTATATATACCGACCACAAAAGTCTTCAACACATATTTAATCAGAAACAACTGAATATGAGGCAGAGTAGGTGGATTGAATTATTGAATGATTACGACTTTGAGATTCGTTACCACCCGAGAAAGGCAAATGTGGTAGCCGATGCCTTGAGCAGGAAGGACAGAGAACCCATTCGAGTAAAATCTATGAATATAATGATTCATAATAACCTTACTACTCAAATAAAGGAGGCGCAACAAGGAGTTTTAAAAGAGGGAAATTTAAAGGATGAAATACCCAAAGGATCGGAGAAGCATCATAATATTCAGGAAGACGGAACCCGGTATAGGGCTGAAAGGATTTGGGTACCAAAATTTGGAGATATGAGAGAAATGGTACTTAGAGAAGCTCATAAAACCAGATACTCAATACATCCTGGAACGGGGAAGATGTACAAGGATCTCAAGAAACATTTTTGGTGGCCGGGTATGAAAGCCGATGTTGCTAAATACGTAGGAGAATGTTTGACGTGTTCTAAGGTCAAAGCTGAGCATCAGAAACCATCAGGTCTACTTCAACAACCCGAAATCCCAGAATGGAAATGGGAAAACATTACCATGGATTTCATCACTAAATTGCCAAGGACTGCAAGTGGTTTTGATACTATTTGGGTAATAGTTGATCGTCTCACCAAATCAGCACACTTCCTGCCAATAAGAGAAGATGACAAGATGGAGAAGTTAGCACGACTGTATTTGAAGGAAGTCGTCTCCAGACATGGAATACCAATCTCTATTATCTCTGAAAGGGATGGCAGATTTATTTCAAGATTCTGGCAGACATTACAGCAAGCATTAGGAACTCGTCTAGACATGAGTACTGCCTATCATCCACAAACTGATGGGCAGAGCGAAAGGACGATACAAACGCTTGAAGACATGCTACGAGCATGTGTTATTGATTTCGGAAACAGTTGGGATCGACATCTACCGTTAGCAGAATTTTCCTACAACAACAGCTACCATTCAAGCATTGAGATGGCGCCATTTGAAGCACTTTATGGTAGAAAGTGCAGGTCTCCGATTTGTTGGAGTGAAGTGGGGGATAGACAGATTACGGGTCCGGAGATTATACAAGAAACTACCGAGAAGATCATCCAAATTCAACAACGGTTGAAAACCGCCCAAAGTCGACAAAAGAGCTACGCTGACATTAAAAGAAAAGATATAGAATTTGAAATTGGAGAGATGGTCATGCTTAAAGTTGCACCTTGGAAAGGCGTTGTTCAATTTGGTAAACGAGGGAAATTAAATCCAAGGTATATTGGACCATTCAAGATTATTGATCGTGTCGGACCAGTAGCTTACCGACTTGAGTTACCTCAAAAACTCGCGGCTGTACATAACACTTTCCACGTCTCGAATTTGAAGAAATGTTTTGCTAAAGAAGATCTCACTATTCCGTTAGATGAAATCCAAATCAACGAAAAACTCCAATTCATCGAAGAACCCGTCGAAATAATGGATCGTGAGGTTAAAAGACTTAAGCAAAACAAGATACCAATTGTTAAGGTTCGATGGAATGCTCGTAGAGGACCCGAGTTCACCTGGGAGCATGAAGATCAGATGAAGAAGAAATACCCGCATCTATTTCCAGAATATTCGTCAACACCTTCAACAGCTTAAAATTTCGGGACGAAATTTATTTAACGGGTAGGTACTGTAGTGACCCGAACTTTTCCATGTTTATATATATTAATTGAGATTGATATTTATATGATTAAATGTTTCCAACATGTTAAGCAATCAAACTTGTTAAGACTTGATTAATTGAAATATGTTTCATATAGACAATTGACCACCCAAGTTGACCGGTGATTCACGAACGTTAAAACTTGTAAAAACTATATGATGACATATATATGGATATATATATAGTTAACATGATACTATGATAAGTAAACATATCATTAAGTATATTAACAATGAACTACATATGTAAAAACAAGACTACTAACTTAATGATTTTTAAACGAGACATATATGTAACGATTATCGTTGTAAAGACATTTAATGTATATATATCATATTAAGAGATATTCATACATGATAATATCATGATAATATAATAATTTAAAATCTCATTTGATATTATAAACATTGGGTTAACAACATTTAACAAGATCGTTAACCTAAAGGTTTAAAAACAACACTTACATGTAACGACTAACGATGACTTAACGACTCAGTTAAAATGTATATACATGTAGTGTTTTAATATGTATTTATACACTTTTGAAAGACTTCAATACACTTATCAAAATACTTCTACTTAACAAAAATGCTTACAATTACATCCTCGTTCAGTTTCATCAACAATTCTACTCGTATGCACCCGTATTCGTACTCGTACAATACACAGCTTTTAGATGTATGTACTATTGGTATATACACTCCAATGATCAGCTCTTAGCAGCCCATGTGAGTCACCTAACACATGTGGGAACCATCATTTGGCAACTAGCATGAAATATCTCATAAAATTACAAAAATATGAGTAATCATTCATGACTTATTTACATGAAAACAAAATTACATATCCTTTATATCTAATCCATACACCAACGACCAAAAACACCTACAAACACTTTCATTCTTCAATTTTCTTCATCTAATTGATCTCTCTCAAGCTCTATCTTCAAGTTCTAAGTGTTCTTCATATATTCTACAAGTTCTAGTTACATAAAATCAAGAATACTTTCAAGTTTGCTAGCTCACTTCCAATCTTGTAAGGTGATCATCCAACCTCAAGAAATCTTTGTTTCTTACAGTAGGTTATCATTCTAATACAAGGTAATAATCATATTCAAACTTTGGTTCAATTTCTATAACTATAACAATCTTATTTCAAGTGATGATCTTACTTGAACTTGTTTTCGTGTCATGATTCTGCTTCAAGAACTTCGAGCCATCCAAGGATCCGTTGAAGCTAGATCCATTTTTCTCTTTTCCAGTAGGTTTATACAAGGAACTTAAGGTAGTAATGATGTTCATAACATCATTCGATTCATACATATAAAGCTATCTTATTCGAAGGTTTAAACTTGTAATCACTAGAACATAGTTTAGTTAATTCTAAACTTGTTCGCAAACAAAAGTTAATCCTTCTAACTTGACTTTTAAAATCAACTAAACACATATTCTATATCTATATGATATGCTAACTTAATGATTTAAAACCTGGAAACACGAAAAACACCGTAAAACCGGATTTACGCCGTCGTAGTAACACCGCGGGCTGTTTTGGGTTAGTTAATTAAAAACTATGATAAACTTTGATTTAAAAGTTGTTATTCTGAGAAAATGATTTTTATTATGAACATGAAACTATATCCAAAAATTATGGTTAAACTCAAAGTGGAAGTATGTTTTCTAAAATGGTCATCTAGACGTCGTTCTTTCGACTGAAATGACTACCTTTACAAAAACGACTTGTAACTTATTTTTTCGACTATAAACCTATACTTTTTCTATTTAGATTCATAAAATAGAGTTCAATATGAAACCATAGCAATTTGATTCACTCAAAACGGATTTAAAATGAAGAAGTTATGGGTAAAACAAGATTGGATAATTTTTCTCATTTTAGCTACGTGAAAATTGGTAACAAATCTATTCCTACCATAACTTAATCAACTTGTATTGTATATTATGTAATCTTGAGATACCATAGACACGTATACAATGTTTTGACCTATCATGTCGACACATCTATATATATTTCGGAACAACCATAGACACTCTATATGTGAATGTTGGAGTTAGCTAAACAGGGTTGAGGTTGATTCCAAAATATATATAGTTTGAGTTGTGATCAATACTGAGATACGTATACACTGGGTCGTGGATTGATTCAAGATAATATTTATCGATTTATTTCTGTACATCTAACTGTGGACAACTAGTTGTAGGTTACTAACGAGGACAGCTGACTTAATAAACTTAAAACATCAAAATATATTAAAAGTGTTGTAAATATATTTTGAACATACTTTGATATATATGTATATATTGTTATAGGTTCGTGAATCAACCAGTGGCCAAGTCTTACTTCCCGACGAAGTAAAAATCTGTGAAAGTGAGTTATAGTCCCACTTTTAAAATCTAATATTTTTGGGATGAGAATACATGCAGGTTTTATAAATGATTTACAAAATAGACACAAGTACGTGAAACTACATTCTATGGTTGAATTATCGAAATCGAATATGCCCCTTTTTATTAAGTCTGGTAATCTAAGAATTAGGGAACAGACACCCTAATTGACGCGAATCCTAAAGATAGATCTATTGGGCCTAACAAACCCCATCCAAAGTACCGGATGCTTTAGTACTTCGAAATTTATATCATATCCGAAGGGTGTCTCGGAATGATGGGGATATTCTTATATATGCATCTTGTTAATGTCGGTTACCAGGTGTTCACCATATGAATGATTTTTATCTCTATGTATGGGATGTGTATTGAAATATGAAATCTTGTGGTCTATTATTATGATTTGATATATATAGGTTAAACCTATAACTCACCAACATTTTTGTTGACGTTTTAAGCATGTTTATTCTCAGGTGATTATTAAGAGCTTCCGCTGTCGCATACTTAAATAAGGACGAGATTTGGAGTCCATGCTTGTATGATATTGTGTAAAAACTGCATTCAAGAAACTTATTTTGTTGTAACATATTTGTATTGTAAACCATTATGTAATGGTCGTGTGTAAACAGGATATTTTAGATTATCATTATTTGATAATCTACGTAAAGCTTTTTAAACCTTTATTGATGAAATAAAGGTTATGGTTTGTTTTAAAATGAATGCAGTCTTTGAAAAACGTCTCATATAGAGGTCAAAACCTCGCAATGAAATCAATTAATATGGAACGTTTTTAATCAATAAGAACGGGACATTTCAAAGGTAATGGATTCGGCGTTTGTGACCGAAAAATTCAAGGCATACGCACAACCCTCAAAGCTTGCCACCCGCTGTGAATGGTATGACCTTCTGTGCCAACTTGGCGATCTTTCCCAACCACTTCCCGCAGATATTGCCAAGGAAATATGCCCAACCGGGGAGGCACAAGAAGCGCTGAATATAGCGAAGAAGGAAGTTGAAAAGGTCGCTATCTCGGCATTGGAGGAGCTTAGCCGACGCGAAAATGTTACCTTTGAGGACATTAAAGCGCTTAAGCTTTAGAATAGTTTGTTTAAATTGTAAACTTGTAACCGCAATTGTATATTGCGTTTTTGTAATTTTACGCGTTTCGCATAACGCATTTATTAATGAAAATATTTACATTCCGCAGTTGCAACTTGATTTATTTATATAGCATTGTATTTAATCATATATTCATAATTTAGACTTGTCCTTTGCAATTTCCAACTTTTATTATTGTGCACATAATAAGTATGTACTTTCGCAAAATAATCTGTATTTGTATAAACTTATACATTATGAATCTTCTAAGTCCGTCAAAACGATCCTTAGGTAATTTATTAGCATTGCAAAGCATCTAAGTATGGAAAGATCAAATACTTAGGAAACTTTATCCTTTCGCAACATTTATTATTTAACACAAGTGGGCAATTTCATCACTTGGTTTCAAAGTTGAAATTTCACAAGGTACATCCGCATTATTATTGCATAAGTAGGCTATGTCATTACTTAGCGAAACAATGCCATGTGTTTTAAAATATCTACGAACACTTAGTCGCATTTGCATAAAAATTAATTCAGTGTTAAAAAATTTAAGCGATTGTATTCTGCAAAATGATCAGTACGCGTGGCCACACGCAGTGTTTTCTGCTTTGTATAGAAACAATCGCTAAAACACCAATTAACTTTGTCTTATTCATTATCTTTCAGCAATAACAACTCATTAATAAAAACAACATATTGACCATGATCAAATTTGATTAAGCATCCTATCAAAGTTCTTCTATTACAAACGTGTATATTATTCAGTGAACACCGTATGCCCTTCAACACCTACACTTTCTCGTGCCATAAGTCAGCGTGCCAACACCTTTACAGGCTGAAAACTTCACCATTCCGTACAGCGTGGATGGTATTGCACCAAACATGCGTAAAGTAGTGCACCCAAGAATCATGTTAAACCTCGACTGATTTCGCATTATATAAAGGTTCAAGAAAGCTTGGCGCCTTAGCGATTCATCGCAGTCATCTACTAATTCAACTTGCAATTCCAACTGACCAATAGGCCAAGTTGATTCCCCTGAAAAACCAGCAAGCGAAACCGCATTAGGTTTCATCAAAGCTTGAATGTTTGCAGGCAACTTGCTAAAACATTGCTCATACATTACATCCACACTGCTACCAGTGTCAATATGCACCTTCAGAATTATAATGCCAGTATTTGCAACGCGGCAAGAAACTACCACTGGCTTATCAAGATTTGCTCTCAAATTTACAGGAGGAAAAGTAATAGAGGGACATTGCCAATTCGCGAATTGCTGAGACACCTGGAACACTAAAATTTCACCTTGCACCTCTACCATGTTAATGACCTGGATTCCGCGCAGATTCTCTTTCTTACTTACCATTTTAACTCCAAGATTCTTCACCGCGGGGGCTTTTCGATCAGCATCATTTGGTACTTGCAGAGCATTGGACTCTGCGGGCAAGATAACTGCATTTGCAGTACTTGCAGCACCTTACGCTATTAAATGATCTAGTTTACCTTGCTTGAATGCCCCCGTAATCAGTTCTGCCAAATCCCTACAGCGATTAGTATCATGACCATAATCATCATGAAAAATGCAAAACTTGGATTTGTCGCGCCTGCTGTACTCCGCTAAAGGTTAAGGATCAGGAAAAGATCTCGCTACCCTTTCTTGCAAAAGAATTTCTTTGGGTGTTTTTTTTAACATTTGGATGATACTGAAGGACTCATTGTTCCATTTTCGCGAAGAATAGCGATGTCGACGGTTATATCCATGATTATCATTTTGACCTTGATGTCTATCATTACGCGGGTAACCACCGCCGCCATTTCGCCTTGGATATCCTGAACCGCGATAATTGTCGTTATTTCCATCACGAAAAGAATCATTATCATCTCGCCAACCTTTATCCTTACCCCACCCACATGCAGGGGTTATAGTACTATCCTCTCCACCTCTGAGATAATCATACGTTTCTTGTTGCATCTTAGCAAAAGTTGCCGGAACATCTCTTCGCAGACGCTAAACAAGTGTTGGATGTCGCTGCAGATTAATGGCATGCAAAAACCCAGAGATCTTTTGATATTCATTCAAACTTGGTATCTTTTGGCATTCATAAATGTACCGCGTAAGTAATGCGCTTAAAGTTTCCTTATTGCCTTGCTTGATGTCATGACATTCAATATGCGTCTTCTTCTTCGGTAAAAGATTTTGGAATTGCAACAAAAATTTATCGCGAAGATCGATAAAACCGATAATACTGCGGGCTTGCAAGCTATGGAACCACTCCCTTGTTGACCCTTGTAAAACCATAGGAAATACTCTGCATGCAACCGGCTCATCCTAATTATAGGTGCTTACCACCCCTTCAAACCGCTGCAAAAAATCTAAGGGGTCAGTTAAACTCGAGTAAACTCCCAATGTCGGCGGCACAATAGGCGGTGTAACAATCGGATAATCAGAAATGTGCTGGATAAATTTGTCTGCAGTAGTAGTAATCTCAGTTGCCTTTTTTGTGCGGGTATCAGTATTCTCCGCACAAAATTTGGCTATCATATCTTGCAAAAAATTCGATTGCTCAAACTTATGCTGCATTGACTTAGACGCAATGCTTTTAAAAGCATCCACTAAAAAATGTTGAGCATTTTCTCTGCGCATAGCATCAGATGCTTCACCCTCATCCCCATCATGAGGGAAGGGTGTTGGTGGCCGCCTTCGCTTGACATGTGGAATTTTTACAAATTCCTCCACACTATCTGAATCATCATAAAATTCGCTTTCTTCTCTTGGCGCTTTCGCAATCTTTGAATTGTAAGCAGAGTTTAAAACAAGGCGTTCATCTGCATTATCACTATCACTATCACTATCATGATGTTCAACAACTAAGCGATCCACCTATGATCCTGAATCATTCAACGGCCATAAGTAAGTACTCGGTATGCGAGATTCGTGACTATACTTGGCGTCTTTTTTAGCTTGCTCAATAGCGGTGCCAACGATTTTGTCTGTTTTCAAACTCATTTTTCCAACCAAAACTCTTAATCGCTTGCCCTCAGCAATGGTTTCATCGCGGTTCTGCTGCAGATTTCTGCGCGCAACCATTTTTTCTGCAGCAACCTCTAATTGTGAATCAGTATTAGCGGCAGTGTTGCAGATCTCGGAATATCTCGGCGAGATCTCAGGGAGATCTCGGTTTCAAAACTCAATCGAGAATATTTTCCCATCTCGTTGAGTTTTCTCGGTCAACGGTTAAAATCTCGGTCAACGTCACGATTTCTCGGATTTTCTCGGTGAGATCTCGGATTTTCTCGTAATTTCTCGGATTTTCTCGCAATTTCTCGAATTTTCTTCTAATTTTTCGCTCATTTCTCAAAGTTTCTCGTAAAAATCCATATAAATATACATATATTTATATACTTATACATATTTATATTAAAGAACTAGAAAGTCAAAACAAGTCAACGTCCGAGATCTCTCCGAGATTTTTCCGAGATGCCGAGATCTCCTCAAAAATGTTCAAACGAGATCTCCCCGAGATCTGAGTTCTCCAACCCTGGCGGTATTGACATTAGACGTCTTAGCAAACGGTTCTTGAACTGATTTGCTTGTAGTAGCATTAACATTTGCTTGTAAATTGAACGGCAAGACATTTTGTGAATCATTAACCATCACATCAGCATTCGCGGAACTATTTTACTTGCTTTGCATTAGCTGCCATGGCCAATAATCAAATCAACTGGTACGCCTTGGAAAGTTCCTGCAAATTATCATAATAAAACATAAATTAAACAAGCCAATTATTTGTTTGATAGCACAAAACAAAAAATTTCGAGTTTAATTTTAAAACGTATCCCACGGATGTCTCCAATTGATCAATCCGTAATTAATGAGTTACTTAATTAAGGATCGATTGCAATGAGATTAAGATGGAGGATGGGATGTTGTCATACCCCCCAAATAGGGCCGGGGTAAATATGACTTTTCCAATATCATCACACAGTTATATAAACGAGAACGACTCTAAATGAGACGTTTAATAAAATCAGAAATTTAATTGCTGCGGTAAAATGAATTATTTTACATGGTAAACCCAAATGTAATAAATGTTTAACAATGCAAAAATATAAGTAATGTGGACTCCAATGCAACAGCAAGCAAGTAACATAGGGCAGCACATAAGCTATTCATCACCTGAGACAAACATGCTTAAAATGTCAACACAATGGTTGAGTGAACATCATAGGTTTAATAATTAACAAGTTTTAGACCACAAGATTTATTTCAAAATATCAAAATATTTAATATACCATGAGTTATAATATCGATCTAAACATTAACCCCTGACACTGTACGGGTGTCGGTAATCATTATTATGTACCCCCTTGACGATCGGTCAATGGGTAGAGACGTCACTCTTAATAGGCCTACTCACAATAATTAAGCTTGCAACATTACAATTCCAGCAATTAACGATATTATGGCGGAGATTATGCATGTAAGAATACAAGTTAACAATAATCTCATGAAGTTGCATATCAAAAAATTTAGGCACTTGTGTCTAAATTGTAAATCATTTAAAGCAAGCATGTGTCTCACCCCAAGATTTATAAAATACATTAAAATATGTAAAAAGCGGGACTATGAGTTCACCTTAGTAGTAGAGAAGAGTTATTCCACAAGAGAAAATGAATTGAACGAAAGAACGTGATCGGAATCTCAACCTAGAGATAGAATGTACGATCAGATATTGCCTAAAAGACTTAAGTATAATAATTATACTAATAACGATGGTTTTCTAAAATAATTTCCATTTTCGAAAAGTTACCATTTATGGAAAGTTTCCACTTATAGTAACTTTCTAATTATAGAAAGTTCTGGTTATAATCTATAACAAGCCGTTGTACACATTTACCCAAGTCTCGTTGCTATCATATAAGTCACTTGAATGATCAGTTTTTACCAGGCGCCCAGGATTCTTGACCAGAATCTATGTTATGGCATTCGAAATCCACAAGCGATTCCCATAAGGCAACAAGGACCACCCTAGACCATATGTAGCTGTGAGGTTCGTATATAGTGTACGTTATCTTGATTATAACCTTCATATTTTATAGGTGTATAATCTTTTATTATATATCTAAGTTAATTATATAGTTACTATTTGTATTATATAACTAATTATAGTTTAATATTTATATATGTATTATTATTCAAGCTATAATTTCTATCTTAACTTAGATTAATTAATATCTACAATATACTAATTATTATCTCATACTATATATATATATATATATATATATATATATATATATATATATATATATACATAAATGTATTATATTAGTTGTTACTTAATTTACAAGATACTTAATAATATAGTACTTTATTAACTCAATATTATCCATAAATACTTAAATAATTAATTAAATACCTAATAATCATATACATAATTTTTATAGTCTTAGTTAATTATAAAAATCAGTAGAAAAATTTAATAAATTATTTTTATTAAAATTTTGTATTTATATTTGTTTCCATTCTTAAATTAATCACAAAACAAGTTTAATTCTATATAAAATACCAAATAAACTTAAATAATTATTTTTAAAATTTTTATAAGTTTCTCACAGTTAAATAACCTGTAGAAAAATATTTATAAAAATATTTCTTTAATTTTACAATTATTTCCTTATTTACCTCCTATTTACATAATAATAGTCTTTAATTATGTAATAATTATTAATTCGACCCATAAATTAATTTTTATAATTTTCCCATATCTAGACAATGTTTAAGAACTCAAAAAAATTATTTATTTATTTTTATTTACTATATATATTTTTATTACGAATTTCACCTAGTTTCCATAATTAAATTACACATAATTCGAGTTTTATTTTTATAAATTATTTTCTGACCCAAATAATTAAACTAAATATCATACTTTACTGGAAAAATATTTATCTAGCTTAAATAGCCTTTGTTCATATTTTTTATAAATATATATGTATACCGTATATATATATTGTGATGGCCCCGTCAAAACACTTAACGGCTCCGTCACTTGGTCCCACAGCTTGATCGAACTTAAATGAATTTAACAAATGACATTGCATTCTTTTATTTCAAAAGTTTCCCAAAAAGGAAAGCATACCAAAATATGTAGTTTAAAAGTAACCCAACATATTAATTAACCAAAGTTGACACAAAACATTGTCAACAAACCCACAAATTTAAATTATTCAAAAACAGAATGCAAGCTTAAGTTTCATAAATTGTTTCATTAAGATCTGCCCAAATGCATGCAGACTCTTCTAAACACAGCGGAAGCATCACATAAACTCAAGTACCTGTGAAAACATGCGAGTAAACTGTCAACACAAAGGTTGAGTGAATTATAGGTTTAAATAATTGAATAAACTTTAGACCACAAGATTTAAAAATGTTAGAAAACATTAAACATTATTCCATTATCAATGAGCCACCTGGTAACCACTTAACCCTTTATTTACCCTTGCCAAACACAATAATAATATACACTGGACAGTGTATCTACAACAAAATACGAAGTACTAAACATTCCGATTATAAATTGCTAGCGCGACTAGCTCGAAATGGGGTTGTCAAACCCGATAGATCTATCCGTAGGATTCGTGTTCACCGGTAGAAACTAATGATTACAGTTACCAGACTAGGGAATATTTTTGTCCAACTCATAATGAATAATTTAAATTTAATTGTCACATGTGTCTAAACGTAAAATAAAATGCATGTAATCACATCCCAAAAATATAATTTGAAAAGTATGTAAAAACAGGACTATAAGTCACCTTAATAGTAACGAAGTAACCAACACAATTAAGCGAACAGCAAATGAGTACAGTGATCAGAAATGATCACAACGCCGACCTATAAATAAAGCAGGTCGATATAAATAACTAACTTAGGTCAAGTCTTAGTATGATAGCTATTATACATGTTGCAAGTAGACATAGAACAATACTCAGCATGCATCGGTTTGATCGGAACAGCTTACGGACACACACTTTCTATTTTTAGAAAGTTTCTATTTTTAGCAGGTTTCCATTTTTGGAAAGTTTATATTTTTGGAAAGTTTCTATTTTTGGAAAGTTTCTATTTTTGGAAAGTTTCTATTTTTGAAAAGTTTTCAAATTTAGAAAGTTGCTATTTTAGGAAAGTTTATAAGTTAGGAAAGTTTCCTTAATTAGAAAGTCAACAAAAGTCAACTAAAAGTCAAAGTTAACCGAAAGTCAACTCAAAAGTCAACCTTGGTCAAACATAGTCAACGATAATTTTAAAAGTGTAAGTTGTAATAATAATGTAAGTTATAATGTTTATTAAAGTTAAATATGTCTAATTATGTCATAACATAAGTTTAATTAAATTAAAATGAATTATTAAAGTTAATATAAGTTTAAATGATATAATTAATATAACATAAGTATTTAATTAATTAATTAAATATTAGTCATAATATAAGTATTATTAATTAATAATAAATTTTAAATCATATCATAAGTATTATTAATTAATAATGAATTATTAATCATATCATAAGTTTCTAATTATAATTATTGAATCATAAGTATTTAATAATTAAATTATAAATAGATAATAACTAAGCCTTATAATAATTAAATAATTAATTAATCCTTATTATAAGTCTTATTATAATAATCTCATAATAGAAGTTTAATACTTATTATAAGTATTTTCCATTAATAATAAAAGTATTATTAATCATAAGTTTAATTAAAATGTTAATTAAATCATAATTAATAATTAAATGATATAATAAATATATATCATAAGTCTTAAAATTTTAATAATTACTTTTTATATCATAAGTAATTAAATGATAATGAAATTCATTATTTATATCATAAGTTTAATTATTAATCATAAGTTTTAAATCAAATGTTCATCGGGTCGTATCTTGAGCCCCGGGTGTCGGTTTTCTGCGAGCCTTACATATATCTCCGCCTAATCAAACCACCCGACACTTTGGTACACTCAAGAACACACCAAGAACAGTCCACAAGTCGTGGTGATCAGCCATGACACCACTTGGAACTTCAATTCAATCAAAATCGTGTTTTAGCCATAACGGGTGATTCGTGGCTCGGATTTAGATGACCCGAACATGAAAGTTCGTCCCACCATTAATACTAACACACTAACACACCCTAAAGTCACCAAATATGGTCACAAAGTCGGACCAAACCTGGTTCATATCAATATCACATTTCAATTTTAACAAAATACCATTTTGATCATATCTAGGGTTCTGGGAATCGAAACGACATGAATCCGGAGTCTAAAGTTAATGTCTTGATGAGGGGAACTCATCTAGATAATTTATTTTAACTTTTATAACAGTCACAATATCAGAAATACACGAATTAACTGCTATCCCAATTATATCAAACCGAAAACATATGTATTTGAGTAATTCTATGCATACAAACACCATTACAACAACAAGTAATCATCATACTATTAATATATAATCAAAATACAGAAAAATAATGAAAAACCAAAAGTTCTAGGGTTAGGGTTTATACCCTAATCAATAATCAACAAGTATAATCGCGTAGAGAACAGAATGAGGAACGCGTTGATGTATAACAATGGATGATCCAAGCCTTGATTTGATGAAGGATGATGATGTTGGTGGTGTTGTGTGCCATCACCAAAAAGGGAGAAGGAGGAGGAGAGCACAAAAAAACTTGCTAGGTTTAGAAAATTAGAAATTGGAAATAATAAAATGTGATGTTAAAATGAAAAATGAAAAATGGGAGGGGATATGGGGTGGGGTCGGCTGAAAATCACAAATGGGTGGGCCCCACTAGTCCATAAAGCTTAATGGTAAAAATCCTTGTGGCCCGAAAGCCCGAAAGAAACCCGAAACGCGAAAACACGCTTACGCGATTAAAAATCCGGAGAGATAACAACAACGCGACGAAAAATAAATATAAATACTATATATAATTATATGACCTTAAAATATCATATTTAAAATAAATTGGATTTAAATATCCCAAAAACTCGACCGTTGGTTTAAAACCAAAAAGATTCGCCGGATAGAAATCCGCGACACGTAGAAACTTATAACTCAAAATATGAATACAAATATTCACATAACACATAATAATTAATATATTATTATTAATATAATAATATAGGTCATAGAAATGACGTAGCACAATTTACAGTTAACGGTCGTTAAATAATTAACGGTAAAAGATAACGGAAAAAGTAGGGTCGTGACAGTACCTTCCCATTACGGAAATTTCGTCCCGAAATTTAAGCAGGTGCAGGGGTTGACTCAGCATCTGGAAACAAATGCGGGTACTTCTGCTTCATCTGATCTTCACGCTCCCAAGTGAACTCGGGACCGCGTCTGGCGTTCCATCTAATGCGGACAATAGGAATTCGGCTCTGCTTAAGAGTCTTAACTTCTCGATCCATAATTTCAATAGGTTCCTCAATAAAATGAAGTTGCTTATCAACATGAAGTTCTTCCAAAGGAATAGTTTTGTCGGCCTCGACCAAACACTTCTTTAAATTCAATACATGAAAAACATCGTGAACAACACTGAGTTCTTGTGGAAACTTCAAACGATAAGCCCCCGGTCCAACTCTCTCAACAATCTCAAACGGTCCAACAAAACGAGGACTTAATTTTCCCCTTTTACCAAAACGGATCACACCCTTCCAAGGTGAAATCTTTAACATAACACGATCACCAACTTGAAATTCCACATCTTTCCTTCCCCTATAGGCATAACTCTTTTGCCGACTTCTAGCGGTTCTCAACCTTTCCTTAATCTGTACAATCTTCTCGGTAGTCTCGTGAATAATTTCTGGACCTGTGAGTTGAGCATCCCCAACCTCATTCCAACAGACAGGAGACCTACACTTCCTACCATACAGAGCTTCAAACGGTGCAGCTTGAATACTTACGTGATAACTGTTGTTATAAGAAAACTCAGCTAGCGGCAAGTATTTATCCCACCCATTACCAAAATCAATAACACACGCTCGTAACATATCTTCTAACGTCTGAATGGTCCTTTCACTCTGACCATCTGTTTGAGGATGATAAGTGGTGCTCATATCTAACCTAGTTCCCAAGGCTTTCTGTAAAGATCGCCAAAACCTCGATACAAATCGACTGTCTCGATCCGAAATAATAGATACAGGAACACCATGTCTAGAAACAATCTCCTTCAAATACAAATGAGTAAGCTTCTCCATTGAATCTGTTTCCCTAATCGGAAAAAAGTGAGCCGACTTGGTGAGTCGATCTACAATCACCTAAATAGTGTCATAACCACCCGCAACTCTCGGTAACTTAGTAATAAAATCCATTGTAATCCCTTCCCATTCCACTCGGGAATCTCGGGTTGAACCAAAAGTCCGGACGGTTTTTGATGTTCAGCTTTAACCTTAGCACAGGTCAAACACTTAGCCACATATGTAGCCACATCACCTTTTAAATTAGGCCACCAATACAGCCCCTTAAGATCGTGATACATCTTTCCTGAACCAGGATGAATAGAGTAACTAGACTTATGAGCCTCATCTAAAACAAGTTGTCGCAGTTCACCAAATTTCGGAACCCAGAGACGTCCTGCAAAGTATCTAGTACCATCAGCTCGTATCTCAAACTTCTTAGCCATACCACTTACATTCTCATTCACAAAATTCTCTTCCTTTAAGACTTCTTGTTGCGCCTCAAGAATATGCCTTGCGAGGTTTGTTCTAATTGTCATATTCAAGGCCCTAAACCTGCGAGGTTAATCCCTTTCTTTACGACTCAACGCATCCGCCACCACATTAGCCTTACCCGGATGGTATAAAAGTTCACAATCATAATCATTCAACGTCTCAATCCATCTTCGTTGTCTCATGTTCAACTGTTTCTGATCGAGGATATGTTGAAGACTTTTGTGATCTGTGTATATAGTACTCTTGACCCCATACAAATAATGTCTCCAAATCTTAAGTGCAAAAACAACGGCCTCTAACTCTAAATCATGAGTTGTATAATTCTGCTCGTGAATCTTCAATTGACGTGACGCGTAAGCGAAAACTTTCTTTCGTTGCATCAAAACACAACCAAAACCTTGAAGCGAAGCATCACAATAAACAACAAAATCATCATTACCCTCAGGCAGTGACAATATTGGAGCGGTAGTCAACTTCTTCTTTAAAATCTGAAAAGCAGTCTCTTGTTCATCCTTCCACTCATACTTCTTCCCCTTGTAATTTTAAAGCAGTCAGAGGTTTCTCTATACGAGAGAAATCTTGAATGAACCTTCTATAGTAACCTGCTAATCCTAGGAACTGACGAATCTGAGTAGGAGTTTTCAGAGTTTCCCACTTTTCAATCGCCTCAATCTTAGCAGGATCAACCTATATCCCTTGTTTACTAACTATATGTCCAAGGAATTGAACTTCTCGTAACCAGAATGCACACTTAGAGAACTTAGCGTACAACTCTTCTTTTCTTAACAGATCGAGCACTAACTTCAAATGTTCTTCATGCTATTCATCACTCTTCGAATAAATAAGGATGTCGTCGATGAACACAATAACGAACTTGTCCAGATAGGGTCTACACACACGGTTCATGAGGTCCATGAACACAGCAGGTGCATTTGTCAATCCAAACGGCATAATAAGAAACTCAAAGTGACCGTAACGGGTGCGAAAAGCAGTTTTCGAAACATCAGATTCTTTAATACGCAACTGATGATAGCCGGACCGAAGATCGATTTTTGAATAAACAGATGAACCCTGAAGCTGATCGAACAGATCATCAATTCTCGGAAGGGGGTAACGGTTTTTAATAGTAAGCTTGTTCAACTCACGATAATCAATGCATAAACGGAAAGAACCATCCTTCTTCTTAACAAACAGAACAGGAGCTCCCCAAGGGGATGAACTGGGACGAATGAAACCCTTGTCTAATAACTCACAGAGTTGACTCGACAATTCTTGAAGTTCGAAAGGCGCAAGACGATAAGGAGCACGTGCTACAGGAGCAGCACCGGGAACAAGATCAATTTGAAATTCTACCACGCGTTGCGTCGGAAGGCCAGGTAAATCTTCGGGAAATACCTCGGAAAAACTCTAACAATATGAACATCTCCAATGCTCTTTGCTTCTTTATCGGAATCAACAACATGGGCTAGAATAGCATGACAGCCCTTGCGAAGATGTTTAAGAACTTTCAAACAGCTAATAAGATTTAACTGTCTGCATTTCTTATCTCCAAAAATCATCAACGGCTCCCCAACCACATTAGTAATACGAATAGCTTTATCATAACACACAATCTCAGCACGATTTGTAGATAACCAATCCATCCCAATAAAAATGTCAAAACTAACAAGTTCAATCGGTACCAAATCTATCTCAAAATCCCTACCAGCCAAATTAATGTTACATTTACGATGCACAGTCTTAGCAGTAAGCACTTTACCATTAGCTATCTCAACAACATAAGTATTGTCTAAAGGAGTTAACGGTGTTTTGATTTTTGGACTTAATTTACTCGACACAAAACTTAAATCAGCCCCTGAATCAAATAGTACATAAACTGATAAATCGTTGACCGAGAACGTACCAGTAACAAGTTTAGGATCTTCCTCAGCATCCCTGAAGTTAATGTTGAACGCTCTACCACGCGTAGTCTCTGCAGTGTTCTTGTTGGGACAGGCATCACGGAAATGCCCCGACTTCCCACACTCGTAAAAAACTCTCGGATTACCACCATTATTCGATTTTCCATTACCATTACCATTCCCACCTCTATTACCAGCATTATTACCACTATTACCACCTGCAGCAGGAGTAGTAGAACCCGGCAGAAGCACCGTACAATCCTTAGCAATGTGTCCCTGTTTGGAACACCTCTTGCAAGTCACGGTACAGAAACCATCATGAGCCTTGTAACAACAAGGACACACACGCTGACTGCGGTTATTTGAACTAGAAGTATCCTGATTTTTCTACTGACTCTGGTTTTGATTGCGGTTATTATCCCACTTTCTCTTCCCATTATCAGCTTTCTTAACAGTCTCTTCACTGGGTTCGGTTACAGTAGCCTTGCTTCTTCTCAAGATCTTATCATTCAACTTATGAGCCATAGACATCGCGGCCTCAATTGTCTGGGGCTCACTAGACTCGACCCCATGCTCGATTTTCTCAGATAACCCATCAATGTACGCTTCAATCTTAAGATTCTCATCCGCATAAACATTAGGACAAAACAAAGTCAACTCGAAGAACCTTTGCTCGTAGGCATCTAATTCGGTGCCCTTCATTTTCAAGTTTTTAAGTTCAACCTCTAACTTCTTAAGCTCACCCCGGGGACGATAGCGGGTGATCATTCTTTCCTTGAAATTATTCCAAGTTAAACCATAAGCCACATCATTTCCCAAACTATTAACCAAATTGTTCCACCAGGTCAATGCACTATCCTTAAGAGTGCAGCTAGCAAAACTAACCTTGTCCTCCTCTCGGACTGGGCTAACCCTGAAAATAGACTCGATTTTCTCGAACCAGCGGGTAAGTCCTATGGTCCTTCTGTACCACGGAATTCCTGTGGGCGACTTGCCATGAACGTTTTGTGGGAGTATCCCACCTGATTGTTATTCGCATTAGCATTAGCATTTGCATTTGCTGCCATAGCAGCAGCTATCCCTTCGGTGATAAGACATTGCATACGGGCTTCGTTGGACTCTCTAGGAGGCATGATCTTCAAAACAGAATAACACAACCGTTAGTACTAAGAATAATACCAGTGTTATAAAGGAATAGACCGAACACGAAAAGATTAACCATTAAAATAATAGTCAGTAACCACTATGAGTAATAACATGACAGTTATGATTGTTATAGAAATAACCACCACATGCATACATATTTTATGATAACTTCATACAACATACATAGCACCTAACATACATGATCTACATTATGCATAATATAACATGCCAAGAGTCACAACATCAGAAATAAAATATGATAATGATAATAGATGTCATAAAAATAACCATCCATACATAATGAAAAACATCCCATAACAAAACCTTAATAAAATCCTCGGCAAAACGCCGTACATAATCCAAAAATGTATGTATGAAAGGACATTAAGTCTTATGAAATAAGTAATCAATCATGAATCATCATATCACATCTACTTAGAGCGGGTGTGATAAGCTGGGCCGGCATGAGTCTCGGCAGGAGGCTCATACTTTCACAACTTTCCTTTCACTTCTTCCAACTCTGCCTTCAAACCACGAACTGTGCTCTCGAGAGCCTCGAACCTTGCGTCCACCTCGCGGTTACGCTTACGATTCTCGAACCCAACATTATTCTTGAAGCTAACAAACGAATCAATACTAGCTCGAATCTGGTCCATCATCTCATTATGTGGCAAGGTACGCATACAATCACTAAGCGCGTTAATACGTGTCTTGTCAGTGTAAGCTCTATTCATGTGAGTGAGAGTGGAAAAGTAGTAGTGAACGGGATCATCGATCAAAGGTTGATCAGCACGGCGTCCTTCAGTAGCCGAAGGAGCAGGAGCACGAACAGAGTTGTTGCTCGAAGTCGACATCTGCAAATAGTAAAACCACAAACTATATACCAAATAGGAATAAATGCTTACGATATATCTTATACAAAATGAAATGCATAATAATGCTATAGCAAAAGGGTCGGGCTGTAGACTAGACTCTAATGCACCCTAAGAACCACGGGTTAACCACATTAAGACCGCCTAGTTCCCTACAACCAGAGCTCTGATACCAACTGTGATGGCCCCGTCAAAACACTTAATGGCTCCGTTACTTGGTTCCACAGCTTGATCGAACTTAAATGAATTTAACAAACGACATTGCATTCTTTTATTTCAAAAGTTTCCCAAAAAGGAAAGCATACCAAAATATGTAGTTTAAAAGTAACCCAACATATTAATTAATCAAAGTTGACACAAAACACTGTCAACAAACCCACAAATTTAAATTATCCAAAAACAGAATGCAAGCTTAAGTTTCATAAATTGTTTCAAAAAGATCTGCCCAAATGCATGCAGACTCTTCTAAACACAGTGGAAGCATCACATAAACTCAAGTACCAGTGAAAACATGCGAGTAAACTGTCAACACAAAGGTTGAGTGAATTATAGGTTTAAATAATTGAATAAACTTTAGACCATAAGATTTAAAAATGTTAGAAAACATTAAACATTATTCCATTATCAATGAGCCACCTGGTAACCACTTAACCCTTTATTTACCCTTACCAAACACAATAATAATATACACTGGACAGTGTATCTACAACAAAATACGAAGTACTAAACATTCCGATTATAAATTGCTAGCGCGACTAGCTCGAAATGGGGTTGTCAAACCCGATAGATCTATTCGTAGGATTCGCGTTCACCGGTAGAAACCAATGATTACAGTTACCAGACTAGGGAATATTTTTATCCAACTCACAATGAATAATTTAAATTTAATTGTCACTTGTGTCTAAACGTAAAATAAAATGCATGTAATCACATCCCAAAAATATACTTTGAAAAGTATGTAAAAAATGGACTATAAGTCACCTTGATAGTAACGAAGTAACCAACACAATTAAGCGAACAGCAAATGAGTACAGTGATCAGGAATGATCACAACGCCGACCTATAAATAAAGCAGGTCGATATAAATAACTAACTTAGGTCAAGTCTTAGTATGATAGCTATTATACATGTTGCAAGTAGACATAGAATAATACTCAGCATGCATCGGTTTGATCGGAACAGCTTACGGACACACACTTTCTATTTTTAGAAAGTTTCTATTTTTAGCAGGTTTCCATTTTTGGAAAGTTTCTATTTTTGGAAAGTTTCTATTTTTGGAAAGTTTCCAGATTTAGAAAGTTGCTATTTTACGAAAGTTTATAAGTTAGGAAAGTTTCCTTAATTAGAAAGTCAACAAAAGTCAACTGAAAGTCAAAGTTAACCGAAAGTCAACTCAAAAGTCAACCTTGATCAAACATAGTCAACGTTAATTTTAAAAGTGTAAGTTGTAATAATAATGTAAGTTATAATGTTTATTAAAGTTAAATATGTCAAATTATGTCATAACATAAGTTTAATTAAATAAAATGAATTATTAAAGTTAATATAAGTTTAAATGATATAATTAATATAACATAAGTATTTAATTAATTAATTAAATATTAGTCATCATATATGTATTATTAATTAATAATAAATTTTAAATCATATCATAAGTATTATTAATTAATAATGAATTATTAATCATATCATAAGTTTCTAATTATAATTATTAAATCATAAGTATTTAATAATTAAATTATAAATAAATAATAACTAAGCCTTATAATAATTAAATAATTAATTAATCCTTATTATAAGTCTTATTATAATAATCTCATAATAGAAGTTTAATACTTATTATAAGTATTTTCCATTAATAATAAAAGTATTATTAATCATAAGTTTAATTAAAATGTTAATTAAATCATAAGTAATAATTAAATGATATAATAAATATATATCATAAGTCTTAAAATTTTATTAATTACTTTTTATATCATAAGTAATTAAATGATAATGAAATTCATTATTTATATCATAAGTTTAATTATTAATCATAAGTTTTAAATCAAAAGTTCATCGGGTCGTATCTTGAGTCCCGGGTGTCAGTTTTCGGCGAGCCTTACATATATCTCCGCCTAATCAAACCACCCGACACTTTGGTACACTCAAGAACACACCAAGAACAGTCCACAAGTCGTGGTGATCAGCCATGACACCACTTGGAACTTCAATTCAATCAAAATCGTGTTTTAGCCATAACGGATGATTCGTGGCTCGAATTTAGATGACCCGAATATGAAAGTTCGTCCCACCATTAATCCTAACCCACCCTAAAGTCACCAAATATGGTCACAAAGTCAGACTAAACCTGGTTCATATCAATATCACATTTCAATTTTAACAAAATACCATTTTGATCATATCTAGGGTTTCGGGAATCGAAACGACATGAATCCGGAGCCTAAAGTTATTGTCTTGATGAGAGGAACTCATCTAGATACTTTATTTTAACTTTTATAACAGTCACAATATCAGAAATACACGAATTAGCTGCTGTCCCAATTATATCAAACCGAAAACATATGTATTTGAGTAAATCTATGCATACAAACACCATTACAACAACAAGTAATCATCATACTATTAATATATAATCAAAATACAGAAAAATAATGGAAAACCAAAAGTTCTAGGGTTAGGGTGTATACCCTAATCAATAATCAACAAGTATAATCGCGTAGAGAACAGAATGAGGAACGCGTTGATGTATAACAATGGATGATCCAAGCCTTGATTTGATGAAGGATGATGATGTTGGTGGTGTTGTGTGCCATCGCCAAAAATGGAGAAGGAGGAGGAGAGCACAAAAAAACTTGCTAGGTTTAGAAAATTAGAAATTGGAAATAATAAAATGTGATGTTAATATGAAAAATGAAAAATGGGAGGGGATATGGGGTGGGGTAGGCCAAAAATCACAAAGGGGTGGGCCCCACTAGTCTATAAAGCTTAATGGTAAAAATCCTTGTGGCCGAAAGCCCGAACGAAACCCGAAATGTGAAAACACGTTTACGCGATTAAAAATCCAGAGACATAACAACTACGCGACGAAAAATAAATATAAATACTATATATAATTATATGACCTTAAAATATCATATTTAAAATAATTAGGATTTAAATATCCCAAAAACTCGACCGTTGGTTTGAAAACCGAAAAGATTCGCCTGATAGAAATCCACGACACGTAGAAATGTATAACTCAATATATGAATACAAATATTCACATAACACATAATAATTAATATATTATTATTAATATAATAATATAGGTCATAGAAATGACGTAGCACAATTTACAGTTAACGATCATTAAATAATTAACGGTAAAAGATAACGAAAAAAGTAGGGTCGTGACATATATATATATATATATATATATATATATATATATATATATATATATATATATATATATATATATATATATATATATATATATATATATATAAATAAACTGTTTTAATTATTAAAAATATAAAAACGTATTAAAAATCAGATTTTTTTTTTTCCTAGATCTCATATTACTTATTTATAATTAACATGCATAATATATAAATTAATTAACTCATTATATAATTATTATGTATTTATTTAGGGTTCGGCCGAATAGAATACAAATAAAATAAAAAAAATTAGTAAATTGATCCATAAATCTGAAAAATGAATTTTTATAAATCATAAACTTCATATTGATAATTATCATGCAAAGATTTTATTTAATTGAGTTTTAGATTATTTAAAAAAAATATTTGTTTGTGTTTGTGTTTTCCGGCCGAAAAAGAAAAAAACAAAAAAGAATTCAAAAAAATAAAAAAAATAGAAAAGTAGAACTTACAAAAACTTTAGATTTTTGAGAGAGCTCCAATGATTGAATGAAAAATATTATGGCCTTAGGGTTGTATTTATAAGGATTAAAATACTTGGTGAACAAGAAAAGATTTATATTTGGAAACAAATACACCTTAATTTTTTATTTATTCATTTTTTTAGCCGTCCCATATTATTATTATTATTATTATTTTTTTTGGAACAATCTAGAATTAGTTTGTATTTCCTTATATTTAATTTGTTATATATTTATATATGTTTCAGTTTGTATATATATATATATATATTTATTTATTTATTTTTACAAATTTACATTTGTATCTCATTACATAATCATTTTATATATTTACTCATATCTATATTTTATTTATATTTTATTTACACTAATATAGTGTATATACATTTTAATACGTAATATATACATTTAATATTATTATTATTATTATTATTATTATTATTATTATTATTTTTATTATTATTATTATCAGGGTTAGGGTTTACATTAAATGTTTAGGGTTACACTAAATGATTAGGGTTAGGGTTTAGTTCATTAATTACGAGTATTAATTACTTCATTTAATATGTCCGGATAACAACCCTAATATAATGTACGAATCAACAATGAAACCCTAGGGGCATTATAGTCATTACAGAGTGAAAAAATGAGGGTTGTTATAGTACCTCCCCGTTAATTTAAACTTCGTCCCGAAGTTTCAGGAAGACTTCTCTGATGTATCAGTAATTGGAAAAAGATGAGGATATTTCCGCTTCATCTGGTCTTCACGTTCCCAGGTATACTCGGGGCCTCTTCGTGAATTCTAACGGATCTTAACAATAGGAATAGAGCTTTGTTTCAAGCTTTTAATCTCACGATCCATAACCTCTATCGGTTCTTCAACAAAATGCATTTTATCATCAATGCGGATATCCTCCAATGGAATAATGAGCGTGTCATCAGCAAGACACTTTTTAAGATTCGAGACATGAAATACATCATGCACATTACTAAGCTCAGTAGGTAATTCTAATCGATATGCCACAGGACCAACTCTTTCAATAATCTTGAAAGGTCCAACATAACGTGGACTTAATTTGCTTCACTTACCAAAATGAACGATGCCCTTCCAAGGGGATACTTTCAACATGACTTTATCACCAACTTGGAATTCTAAATCTTTCTGACGTTTATCAGCGTAGCTCTTTTGTCAGCTACGAGCAGTTTCTAATCGTTTCTTAATCTGAACAATCTTTTCGGTAGTTTTATGAATGATTTCAGGACCAGTTAACTGTCTATCCTCTAATTCATCCCAACACAATGGAGATCTACATTTTAGTCCGTATAAGGCTTCAAAAGGTGCAGCCTTAATACTTGAGTGATAGCTGTTGTTGTATGAAAATTCAGCTAAAGGCAAGTGTCTATCCCAACCTTTGCCGAAATCGATAGCACAAGCACGTAGCATATCTTCCAACGTCTGAATAGTTCGCTCACTTTGACCATCAGTTTGCGGATGATAAGCTGTACTCATGTCGAGTTGAGTTCCAAGAGTAGATTGTAAAGTTTTTCAGAATCTAGAGATAAATCGACTGTCGCGATCAGAAATGATTGAGATAGGAACTCCATGACGCGAGACAATCTCCTTGATATAGAGTTGTGATAATTTCTCCATCTTGTCAGTTTCCTTGATTGGTAAGAAATGTGCAGATTTAGTAAGACGATCAACTATGACCCAAATAGTATCATTGTCGTTTGAAGTCTTGGGAAACTTAGTAACGAAGTCCATAGTGATACATTCCCACTTCCACTGCAGAATATCTGGCTGTTGAAGAAAACCGAACGGCTTCTGATGCTCGGCCTTAACCTTCAGAAAAGTAAGGCACTTGCTCACGTAGTCAGCAATGTCAGACTTTAGATTAGGCCACCAATTGAATTTCTTCACATCGTGATACATTTTACTGGAGCCTGGGTGAATAGAATATCTAGTCTTATGCGCTTCATCCAAGACTAGTTCTTGAAGATTTCCAAAAATTGGGACCCAGATTCGGTTATTGAAATACCTTGTTCCGTTTCCCTTGAGTTCGAGTTGCTTTTCGAGACCCTTCAGTCCCTCAAGTTGGACATTCTCTTCCTTCAATGCCTCAAGTTGTGCTTCTCAAATCTGATATGTAAGATTCGTACGAATACGTATATTTAAAGCTCGGACTTGAATCAGTTTGACACGATCCTTTCTACTAAGGGCATCGGTAACTACATTCGCCTTGCCAGAATGATATCGAAGTTCACAATCGTAGTCATTTAATAACTCGATCCAACGCCTTTTCCTCATGTTTAATCGCTTCTGGTCAAAGATATGCTGAAGACTTTTATGTTCGGTATACACCGTGATTCTAACCCCATAGAGGTAATGTCTCCACATCTTTAGTGCAAATACCACGGCTCCTAATTCCAGGTCATGTGTGGTATAGTTCTTCTCATGTTTCTTCAACTGTCTAGATGCATAGGCAATAACCTTTTGACGTTGCATCAAAACACATCCGAAACCTTGATTCGAGGCATCACAATAGACTACGAAATCTTCAGTACAATTAGGTAATGACAAAATCGGGGCTGTGGTCAATTTATCCTTCAGAATCTTGAAAGTAGATTCCTATTCTTTGAACCACTCAAACTTCTTCCCCTTATGAGTTAGCTTGGTAAGAGGTTTGGCTAGAATAGAAAAATCCTTGATGAATCTTCGATAATAACCAGCAAGTCCCAGAAATTGGCGAATATGTTTCACACTCTTTAGCACTTCCCAGTTTTAAATAACGGTAATCTTTGCTGGATCGACATGTATTCCTTCACTATTAACTACATGTCCGAGAAATTGAGCTGTTCGTAGCCAAAATTCATACTTGGAGAACTTAGCATAGAGTTGTTCCTTCTTTAAGAGCTTTAGAATCAATCGCAAATGTTGCTAATGCTCTTTCTCGCTCTTGGAGTAGATTAGAATATCATCGATAAAGACGATCACAAACTTATCAAGATAAGGCTTGCATACACGATTCATAAGATCCATGAATACAGCAGGAGCATTGGTTAAACTAAAACGCATGACAAGAAACTCATAGTGTCCGTATCGAGTTCGGAAAGCAGTCTTAGAAAGATCAGTTTCCTTGACTCTCAATTGATGATAACCGGACCTAAGATCAATCTTCGAATAGATGCTTGATCCTTGCAGTTGGTCAAACAGGTCATCAATGTGCGGAAGGGGATAACGATTCTTGATGGTTAGCTTATTGAGTTTACGGTAATCAATACACATTCTCAATGTGTCACCTTTCTTCTTGACAAATAGAACGGGTGCTCCCCACGGAGACGAACTCGGACGAATGAAACCTTTCTCCAAAAGTTCTTGGAGTTGGTTAGATAATTCCTTCATCTCTGGTGAAGCTAAGCGGTATGGTGCCTTTGCAATAGGTGCAGCACCGGGGGTCAAATCAATCTGAAATTCAACATGTCGTTGGTGAGGGAGACTAGGGAGTTCTTCAGGAAATACTTCAGGAAAGTCTCTAACGATCGGCACATCTTTAATGCGTTTCTCTTCCGATTCAACTTCCTTAACGTGAGCCAAAATGGCTTGGTATCCCTTCATTAGATACTTGCGGGTCTTGATGCAAGAGATGATGTTGAGTTTGGAACCACTCTTTTCACCTTGAATGACTACAGTTTCACCATTCTTTAGAGGAATACTAACGGTTTTATCGAAGCATAGGATTTTCGCTCTCAATGGGGCTAAACAATCCAAAATACATCGAAACTTCGTAACTTGATTAGCAATAAGTCAATGTACTCGTAAGTATGAGGTAGTTTGGTTAAAACGAGTTCTTCGTATATCTTCAAATCGAATGATGATTATCCTTCATGTAATCACATTGAGATTTTCGAATAAGTGGCTTGGAAATTTTTCTTTGATTCACTTTCTATTCCATATGTCATGATATTGAAATTTCTATATGAATTACCGTAACATAATCACGTTGATTAGGCGTCATTATGTTTCACTAATTCACATTTCCATTCCAAGGTCACTCCATATTGTCAGGATATGTGATCAAACTACAGAATTTATATTTATTAGAAAACTTTCTAAGGACTTAAAGCTCAATTGCCATTTAAAGAGTTCATAAACTAAAGTGTTTCCCAACGCACTAAAGATTGCACGGATAGAATCTTCATGAGTCTAGAAGGACATTTTTTGGTTCGCAAACCAAGGCACCACGATATGTATTATAACAATAATGTTATGTATATGACCATATTAAATGACATGGAAAATGTCATGAAATTCAGAAGTCATAAATGACATCCTTAGGAATTGAAGCAGGGTATCGAGAGGGATGCTAAGGAAAGATACAAGGGCAAGATATAAAGAAACGTATAATAAGGAAGCACTAAACCTAAGGTAGGAATATGAACAAGTAAAGGCACTTAAAACTAAGGCAAGAATATAGACAAATAAGAAAGGCACTAAAATCTTAAGTCAGGAAAGGTTATAGTCCTATAGATCGCTAAGGCACCTTAACTAACACATAAGGTACACATAAATGCAATCCTGGTTCTCTATAACAAACCGTGCTCTGATACCACTATGTCATACCCCCCAAATAGGGCCGGGGTAAATATGACTTTTCCAATATCATCACACAGTTATATAAACGAGAACGACTCTAAATGAGATGTTTAATAAAATCAGAAATTTAATTGCAGCGGAAAATGAATTGTTTTACATGGTAAACCTAAATGTAATAAATGTTTAACAATGCAAAAATATAAGTAATGTGGACTCCAATGCAATAGCAAGCAAGCAACATAGGGTAGCACATAAGCTATTCATCACCTGAGACAAACATGCTTAAAATGTCAACACAATGGTTGAGTGAACATCATAGGTTTAATAATTAACAAGTTTTAGACCACAAGATTTATTTCAAAATATCAAAATATTCAATATGCCATGAGTTATAATATCGAGCTAAACATTAACCCCTGACACTGTACGGGTGTCGGTAATCATTATTATGTACCCCCTTGACAATCAGTCAATGGGTAGAGACGTACTCTCAATAGTCCTACTCATAATAATTAAGCTTGCAACATTACAATTCCCAGCAATTAACGATATTATGGCGGGGATTTTGCATGTAGGAATACAAGTTAACAATAATCTCATGAAGTTGCATATCAAAAAGTTTAGGCACTTGTGTCTAAATTGTAAATCATTTAAAGCAAGCATGTGTCTCACCTCAAGATTTAAAAATACATTAAAATATGTAAAAAAACGGGGCTATGAGTTCACCTTAGTAGTACAGAAGAGTTATTCCACAAGAGAAAATGAATTGAACGGAACAACGTGATCGGAATCTTAACCTAGAGATAGAATGTACGATCAAATATTGCCTAAAAGACTTAAGTATAATAATTATACTAATAACGATGGTTTTCTAAAATAATTTCCATTTTCGAAAAGTTACCATTTGTGGAAAGTTTCCACTTATAGTAACTTTGTAATTATAGAAAGTTCGGGTCATAATCTATAACAAGACGTTGTACACCTTTACCTAAGTCTTGTTGCTATCATACAAGTCACTTGAATTATCAGTTGTTACCGGGCACCCAGGATTCTTGACCAGAATCTATGTCATGGCATTCGAAATCCACAAGCGGTTTCCATAAGGCAACAAGGGCCACCCTAGGCCATATGTAGCGGTGAGGTTCGTATATAGTGCACGTTATCTTGATTATAACCTTCACATTTTATAGGTGTATAATCTTTTATTATATAGCTAAGTTAATTATATAGTTACTATTTGTATTATATAACTAATTATAGTTTAATATTTATATTTATATATGTATTATTATTCAAGCTATAATTTCTATCTTAACTTAGATTAATTAATATCTACAATATACTAAATATTATCTCATACTATATATATACATAAATGTATTATATTATTTGTTACTGATAATGCTAAAAACGAACACATATTTCATAGCATTATCCTTAAAGAAAGACAAGCTTTTAGTTGCAATTGTTCTATTTACAAGTGATATTCATTTAAATAATAAAAGGTGAAGACAAAAGACAGATTCGATGATTTGAAGACTTAAACGACCAAAAAGCTAAAAAGTACAAAGTACAATCCAAGTGGTTCAAATTATTGGTGAGAAACGTCTAAAAAATTACAAGAGTACAAGCCGCAAAATGCAAAGTACAAGATATTAAATCGTACGAAAGGACGTTCGAAAATCCAGAATCGGGACATGAACCAACTATCAACGCGCGACTCAATGGAACTGAAAGTACAAGTCAACTATGCACATAAATATAATATAATATATATATATATAATTATATATATTATATTATATTATTAAAAACCGTCGGCAAACTAGAAAACAAATCATTGTGAGCTGTCCCAGAGGGCCATGCGATCGCATGGCCAGCATGAGTTAATCTCATGCGATCGCATGAGCCAAAAAGTGTGGCCAGGTCCTATAAATACCACGATTTCAGACGAGTAAATGTACACCTTCTTCAACTGATACTCTCTATCTCTCAATATATATTTATATTTTAATTATAATTTTAATTTTAATATTAAGTTAATAATAATAAGGTTATAGTGGCGAATATTTTAAGTTTGTAAGTCGAAATTCTGTTCGTGTAACACTATGCGATTAATACT
The DNA here is from genome assembly GCF_046630445.1 of Rutidosis leptorrhynchoides. Lineage (NCBI taxonomy): Eukaryota > Viridiplantae > Streptophyta > Magnoliopsida > Asterales > Asteraceae > Rutidosis > Rutidosis leptorrhynchoides. The sequence goes on from NC_092339.1 coordinate 354,111,564, forward strand.
CATTGTAAGTTATGTTCAACCTTTTTAAATTAATGTCTCGTAGCTAAATTATTATTCTGTTTATTTAAGCCGAAGTAATCGTGATGTTGGACTAACTATGAGGACTGGGTTATTGGGCTTTGAACCATAATTGGGGTTTGGACAAAAGACCGACACTTGTGGAAATTAGACTATGGGCTATTAATGGGCTTAATATTAATTAAATGATATCTCTTTGATTTAATATAGAGATTTATAATTTGACGTGTTTATATATAACCACATACGCTTGACTAGGTACGGTGGGCGGGATATCTATAAATACTAATAATTATTGTGATGACCGGAAAATTTTGACTTATTTAAACCAATTCTCTATATGATTTAATATTTTTGTCATGATAATCAATGCATTTTGACAAGTTTTATAACTTTTGTAAATGAGTTTTATATAACGGCTGACCACCCTGTTTGTCTAACGATTCACGAACGTCATAACTTGTGATAATTATATATACAGAAACATGCGAATAATATTTATATACGAAATGATAAAAATTTACTATTGAATGATGAAATTTCAAATTAAATGTTTTACGTATATGATCGTTTTATTTTTATGATGTAAATTTTTTAATTTATAAGAAGAAACGCAATTAAATCAAAGATGTACAAGCTGTAAAGCACAACGTATAATAATGTAACTTAAATAGTTGACTCAAAATTAATTCATTTACTATTCATATGAATAGTAAATAAAACGAAATTAATTAATTTACTATTCACATGAAAGTGACATGATATAAATTATTATTTATAAGTTACATAACATACCCCTGAAGTATTTCAGAAATACGACTTTTTAAAATTTTAAAATTCATTCGATTGAATGAATTCCTTGATTTACGGTTACAATGAATGATTAGCATACTAGTACGTACGCTCTACATCGAACGTATATAGTAATTTTATAAATAAATGGATTTTTTTACAACTAGTTTTATAAAACTTAAGACCAAAATAAATATATGTATTCAAAGTGGAATTTTATTTATAATTTTACCCGTTAATTATTGATACGGAGTATAAAATACCAGTTCGTGAAAACACAGAGTCGAAAAATGACAAAAAGGGGGCGGCTATGAATTACACACGTTTGATTCTTTTGATTTCTATTATTATTATTCTTACATTATTATATTTATTATATAAAGAAAAATATTAAAATAAGATGTCGACATACATAGAAACAAATTCACAGTAACTTTTGTTAGAATCATGGAAAAATTCATTTAATTTATGTTGATTGTGGGTCATGATCGATGGATATATATATATTTATCCATTTTTTTTCTTCAAACATAACACATACATACACTACTTCATATATTATTATTATTATTATTATTATTATTATTATTATTATTAATATTTTCATTAATATTATTAGTATTAAGGTTATAAATATTATTATCAAACTTATTAGTAGTATTATTATTAGTCATATATACATAAAATACTACGACGGAGTTATGTTCGGGTAATTTCAAAACGAGTTTTCAAATGGGTTAAAACTAAGGAATTTATGGGTTATATCTAAGGAGGTTATGGTTATTTTTCGGGGGTTTTGTTCGTGAATCAAAGGCCAACCTTGCACTTATCATTTACGTTGCACCTACATACATTTTTCTACAATATTGAACCACAATATTGAACGGTGAGTTTCATTTGCTCCCTTTTTAATTGCTTTTGAAATCTATATTTTTGGGCTGAGAATACATGCAATTTATTTTAAACGCAATGGATACAAGTACATACTTAATAATTCTACACTGAGTTTAAACCGAAAATCCCTTAGCTTTGGTAACTAGTAGCTGCCGGTTATAAGAACTGGTGGGCGCGAATAGTTGTACATGGATCCATAGGGCTTGACATCCCCGTCTGTTCCAGGTATAGAAACCGTAGCCTGAACTATAAAACAGACGTATGCTATTTGAGTTTAGTACACGTTGGTTTGCGTGTATTGTACATGTTGGTTGCATGTATGTTAAAACAGGGGTACTTATTATATATACGTTAAGTTTAGTTACCAGGGTGCTCAATCTTGTAGAATATTTTGATAAACGTTTCTGGATGAAACAACTGAAATCTTGTGATCCACCTTTATATACAGATTATGCGCAATATTAAAACTATGAACTCACCAACCTTTGTGTTGACACTTTTAAGTATGTTTATTCTTAGGTCCCTAGAAGTCTTTCGCTATTTGCTTATACGTTATACAAGCTATGTGCATGGAGTCATACATGCTTTATTCGAGAAAACTTTACATTCACAAAATCACCATGTAACTTATTTTGACTGTATTGTCAACGGATGTTGTATTGTAAACTATTGTTTACGGTGATTATCTATAAGTAGAAATCATCATATGTCGAAAACCTTGGATTTATATATTCATTTATCGTGTGTCTTTTCAAAAGAATGCAATGTTTACAAAACGTATCATATAGAGGTCAAAACCTCACTATGAAATCAATGAATAATGTACAGCGTCAATAGCGATTTTGACGGGTCGTTTCAGTTGGTATCAGAGCTTGAGGTTATAGGGAACCAGAATTTGCATTAATGTGTTTAACTGGTAATTGTTAGGATGCATTAGTGAGTCTGGACTATGATCGTATTTGTTTTTACCGATTTTTGCTTATCAATTCTTGTTGGAAATTACATAATTATCATTCTTAAGTCTAGACACGTTTTCCTGCATTTATTTCATAGATAGTGTACAGACGAATTCATATCTTAGCATATCTGTTATTGTAAACTTTGCCTGACATCTTCCGAAGATTCCTCCGTAATTTATGGGATTTTGGTATTATATATACATATGTAAATTGTGTATTGAAGAATACCAATCTAAGTCCTATAATCTATTTCATATCGAAAAATCCTTTATCTGATCGTACAAGATGGAACTCGCAACTAGTTCAAATTCATCAGATTCCGACAGCTATTCCGATATGGATTTCTATATGAGCTCCGAAAGCAGCGTAACCGGAATGGATCAACCAATTAGCCATCATCTATTCTGGATGAATTGGGGATGGGTTCGTAATCTACTTAATCATTGGAGACAGGAAGAAGGTGATCCTTTCCATCCACCACATTTCCCTCTGGGCGAAGAACCTGAAGCACTAACCGGCGAACCAATCCGTAACACCATTTTCACACTCATTTTCAGAATAGCTCGCAACGATTATGTAACATCTACTATTCTAAATCTTATTCATCCGCTCCTTCGAACCTCCAATCATCTTGTGGTAATAGAAGAAGTCAACGAGCTTCGCGCTCGAGTATTGGCTTTGGAGAATATGGTTCAAAATTTACAAGCACCAACAGCACCACCAGTATCAGCACCAACAGCACCATTACCACCACCAACAACCACATCCACATCGCACGCCTCAACATCACAATCTGTACCTTGGGCATCAACATCATACACACCTTAGGTACCAAGGGGTACCAACAACAACAACAAACGATGAAGTATTAATTAATCACTTCATTGAAGAAATATTCTGTAGAGAATATGTAGTTTCTAAAAGTTTTAGAGATTACTTATTCTAGTTCTAACCGTAAACCAGATGAGTAGATGGATAGAGATGATAGAGGAAACCCTGACAAGAATGGTGTGCGATTTACAAGCTAGACTTGTTATACAAGCTCCACCAGCGGTATCACCAGCATCACCATCAGTATCACCAACACTTGCAACACATGTAGTACCACAAGCTCCACCAGCTCCATAACCACCGACGATATCTGTAGTGACCTGAACTTTTCCATGTTTATATATATTAATTGAATTTAGTAATAACATGATTAAGTGTTTCCAACATGTTAAGCAATCAAACTTGTTAAGACGTGATTAATTTAAATAGGTTTCATATAGACAATTGACCACCCAAGTTGACCGGTGATTCACGAACGTTAAAACTTGTAAAAACTATATGATGACATATATATGGTTATATATATAGTTAACATGATATTATGATAAGTAAGTATCTCATTAGGTATTTTAACAATGAGTTATATACATAAAAATGAGACTATTAAATTAAGAAACTCGAAAACGATATATAACGATTATCGTTATAATAACGTCTTACTAAATACATATGAATCATAATAAGATATTAATACACTATGTTTAATCATGATAAATGATAAGTAAACATGTCATTAAGTGTATTAACAATAAACTACATATGCAAAAACAAGACTACTAACTTAATGATTTTGAAACGAGACATATATGTAACGATTATCGTTGTAACAATATTTAACTGTATATATATCATATTAAGATATATTAATACATCATATTATCATGATAATATAATAACTTAACATCTCTTTTGATATAATAAACAATGGGTTAACAACATGTAACAAGATCGTTAACCTAAAGGTTTCAAAACAACACTTACATGTAACGACTAACGATGACTTAACGAATCAGTTAAAATGTATATACATGTAGTGTTTTAATATGTATTCATACACTTTTGAAAGACTTCAAGACACTTATCAAAGTACTTCTACTTAATAAAAATGCTTACCATTACATCCTCATTCATTTTCATCAACAATTCTACTCATATGCACTCGTATTTGTACTCGTACAATACACAGCTTCTAAATGTGTTTACTATTGGTATATACACTCCAATGATCAACTCTTAGCAGCCTATGTGAGTCACCTAACCATGTGGGAACCATCATTTAACTTCTAGCACGAAATATCTCACAAAATTACAAACTAATGGAGCCTATATGGAGAGACTAAGTTTACGTGAATGAGGGAGCTCACAAACACATTCACTTTGCAATTTTCTTGAATCAAATTACTCTCTCTCAAGTGTTCTTCCTTTGTTCTAAGTGTTCTTCATCATATTCAACAAAATCTAGCTCAATCTAGTTCATAAATCCATACATAAACCAAGTTATAAATCAACTACTCAAGAACACACCAACAACACTTCCAAGTTTGCTAGCTTACTTCCAATCTTGCAAATCCACTTTGAGTGATCATCCAACCTCAAGAAATCTTTCTTATTTACAGTAAGATATCTTTCTAATATAAGGTAATACACATATTCAAACTTTGATTCAATTTCTATAACTTTAACAATCTTATTTCGAGTGGAAATCTTACTTGAACTTGTTTTCGTGTCATGATTTTGCTTCAAGAACTTTCAAGCCATCCAAGGATGCTTTGAAGCTATATCTATTTTTCTCATTTCTAGTAGGTTTATCCACAAAACCTGAGATAGTAATGATGTTCATAACATCATTCGATTCATATATATAAAACTACCTTATTCGAAGGTTTAAACTTGTAATCACTAGAACATAGTTTAGTTAATTCTAAACTTGTTTCGCAAACAAAAGTTAATCCTTCTAACTTGACTTATAAAATCAACTAAACACATGTTCTATATCTATATGATATGCTAACTTAATGATTTAAAACCTAAAAACACGAAAAACACCGTAAAATCGGATATACGCCGTCGTAGTAACACCGCGGGCTGTTTTGGGTTAGTTAATTAAAAACTATGATAAACTTTGATTTAAACGTTGTTCTTCTGGGAAAATGATTTTTATTATGGACATGAAACTATATCCAAAAATCATGGTTAAACTCAAAGTGGAAGTATGTTTTCCAAAATGGTCATCTAGACGTCGTTCTTTCGACTGAAATGACTACCTTTACAAAAATGACTTGTAACCTGTATTTCTGACTATAAACTTATACTTTTTCTGTTTAGATTCATAAACTTAAGTTCAATATGAAACCATAGCAACTTGAATCACTCAAAACGGATTTAAAACGAAGAAGTTATGGGTAAAACAAGATTGGATAATTTTTCTTGTTGTAGCTATGTGAAAATTGGTAACAAATCTATATTAATCATATCCTAGCTAACTCATATTGTATTATACATATATTCTAATATATTATATAATCTTGGGATACCATAGACACGAATACAATGTTTTGACATATCATATCGACCCATCTATATATATATATTTCGGAACAACCATAGACACTCTATATGCAGTAATGTGGGAGTTAGCTATACAGTGTTGAGGTTGATTCCAAAATATTATATATACTTTGAGTTGTGATCTAGCCTGTGGCTTGTATACACGAGGTCGTGGATTGATTCGAGATAATATATATTGCTTTATTTATGTACATCTAACTGTGGACAACTAGTTGTAGGTTACTAACGAGGACTGCTGACTTAATAAACTTAAAACATTAAAACTTATTAAAAATGTTATAAATATATTTTGAACATACATTGATATATATGTACATATTTGTTATAGGTTCGTGAATCGACCAGTGGCCAAGTCTTACTTCCCGACGAAGTAAAAATCTGTGAAAGTGAGTTATAGTCCCACTTTTAAAATCTAATATTTTTGGGATGAGAATACATGCAGCTTTTTAAATGTTTTAAAAAATAGACACAAGTATGAAACTACTTTCTATGGTTGAATGATCGAAGCCGAATATGCCCCTTTTACTTGGTAACCTAAGAATTAGTAAACCAGTCTACTAATTGATGCGAATCCTAGAAATAGATCTATTGGGCCCAACAAACCCCATCCGTTGTAGCGGATGCTTTAGTACTTCGAGTTTTTATATCATGTCCGATGGATGTCCCGGAATGATGGGGATATTCTTATATGCATCTTGTTAATGTCGGTTACCAGGTATTCACCATATGAATGATTTTTATCTCTATGTATGGGATGTATATTGAAATATGAAATCTTGTGGTCTATTATTACGATTTGATAAATATATAGGTTAAACCTATAACTCACCAACATTTTTGTTGACGTTTAAAGCATGTTTATTCTCAGGTGATTATTAAGAGCTTCCGCTGTTGCATGTTAATATATGGACAAGATTTGGAGTCAGCATGCTTGTTTAATATTGTTTAAAACTGCATTCGAAATTTACTTTGTTGTAACATATTAATATTGTAAACCAATATGTATTGGTAGTGTGTAAGTGTGATATTTTTAGATTATCATTTCTGATAATCTAGGTGGTGTTCTTTTAACCTTGTCGATAAAATAAAGGTTATGGTTTGTTTTAAAAACGAATGCAGTCTTTGAAAAATGTCTCATATAGAGATCAAAACCTCGCAATGAAATTAATTAATATGGAACGTTTATAATCAATATGAACGGGACATTTCAGTTGGTATCAGAGCGTTGGTCTTAGAGAACCAGAAAATTGCATTAGTGTGTCTTATCGAGTTTGTTAGGATACATTAGTGAGTCTGGACTTCGACCGTGTTTTCTTTAAAAACGATTGCTTAACACTTTTGTTGGAAACTATATATTATTAACATGTAAATATTATGTGATATATTAACCTCTTAATGTGTTTGATTCTGTGTGATAGATGTCTACCACTAGTACAAATTCCATCGACTCACCTAATAATAATGAAGAGTCGAATATACTTTGGGAAGATTCACAAATTCCGGAAGAGGAGGAACCAGAAGAGGAGGAACCGGAAGAAGAGGAACCGGAAGAGGAGGAACCGGAAGAGGAAGAACCGGAAGAAGAAGAGGTTCCGGAGGAAGAAATATTGATACCTACAGTAAATCGGTTAAATAAAAGAAAATCCTCAACCAACGGATCAAAGTCAATAATGGTCAATGGTGTTTTCGCCGAGGAAGCAAAATATTGGGAAGATTATCAATTTTCAGATGAATCGGATCCCGATGAGGATTCCGATGATGTTATAGAAATTACCTAGACCAAATTTAATAAAGAAAAGAAAATAATAAGGGAAAAGGTATAAAAATAGAGAAACCGGATTCCAACCCCGGTGAACTTTATATGTATCGGCAACGTCCGTATTTCCTAAAGTGTAACAATAACCCGGGAACCTCTAAACCACCAGGTTTTTCTAAACCATTGTGGAAAACGATGGCTCGTATTAGAGGAACACCATATATCCCTAGAAAATTAGGAAAATGAACCAAGTCCGAAGAAGAAGAAACCAGTGATTCAGATTAGAGGGTTGTAATCATGTTGTGTATTATATGTATTGTAGTGTGCTTGTACTTTATGTTCTATGTAAGAATTGCTTGTATTGTTTGTTAATTATCTTTTACGAATCTAATCATTTTCTATTTTACAGTATAAAAGCAAAATGGACGTTAAGGGTAGACTACCGAATATTTTAGAAGACCTACCAGAGGATATGATTGAGGAAATCTTGTCTAGAGTCGGTCAGAATTCATCAGCACATTTAGTTATGGCGAAATTAACTTGTCAAACATTTGAAAGACTTTTCAGAAATGCCTTAGTTTATAAAAGGCTTTCCTTTGATAGGTGAGGTATATCACATTGGGGAGATCGTAAGTTACGCCGTATTTTCTTTAAAGCGTTAAATGCGGGGAACCCAAATGCAATTTTACGCTACGGGTTAAGAACCTATTTTGACTCAACATATCCCAACATAGGATTTCGTGAGTTAGAAAGAGCTACTAACATGCAACATAAAGAAGCATGTTATACTTACGGCTTAGTGATGTTCGCTTCTTACCAAAGTGAGAAAAAGAACATCGGATTACAACTTTTAAATAAAACCTTCCCACAAGTGACGGATTCAGTAGTTGGGGTGAGAAACAAGGTTTTTAGATTATTACGGGGCTGTTGCACATTACGAAATCCTCGTCCTTTTGACGACATTACAACATGCTGCCTAGCCAATGGTCATAACGGTTACTTTCCACAAGACCAAGGATGGGAAGTCGTCTTAGTAAAACCAGAATGCATACCTTGTTTCTGGACTTATGAATTACGTGTCTTTATTTCTTTTGCTGAACAACTTGCGTATTAACTAGAAATGCATTTATAGCTGCCGAGTAGCAATGTTATTATGTGCTATATTTCATCCTATATGTATAATAGCGGTATTGTAAGTTTGTAATATTTTGTATAAAGTTTGAACGCGAAATATTATTGTAATAAGTTTTTCATATAGAAGCGTAGTAGTTGAGTTGTATAGTAGCTAGTAAGTATGAACTTAACGGGTAGGTACTACCCGAATTAAAACTATAAAATGCTAATATGAAGAAAAAGCTTTTATAAATAAGTTCATATAATGCTACGAAATACTATTGACTACTCTTAAATTCTATATGATTAACTCAATTCTTTTGGCTATTTTTGAAGGAAATGGCACCGGCGACTCGTCAGAACTTGAACATGAGTGAGGAAAACTTCCGTGTTTTCCTTGCTACGAACATAGCCGCAGTGCAGCCTGCGATGCAAAATAACAATAACTCTGGATCTAGCAGTGGAACTAATTCCGCAAGAAATCGTGTAGGATGCTCCTACAAAGAATTCACTGCCTGCAAACCTTTGGAATTTGATGGAATCGAAGGACCAATTGGATTAAAACGGTGGACCAAGAAGGTCGAATCGGTGTTTGCCATAAGTAAGTGTACTGAAGAGGACAAAGTTAAGTACGCTACGCATACCTTCAAGGTTCTCGAGCAGGTAGGACAAGATGCTGCTTACGCACTACCATGGTCAGCATTCAAGCAGTTGATGAACGAGCAGTATCGTCCCAGAAACGAGGTCAATAAGCTCAAGGTAGAGTTTAGAGGATTACGAACGCAAGGTTTCGATATCACCACGTACGAACGATGATTCACAGAATTGTGCCTATTGTGTCCCAGAACGTTCGAAGACGAAGAAGAGAAGATCGACGCATTTGTAAAAGGGTTACCGGAAAGAATTCAAGAAGATGTGAGTTCACACGAGCCCGCCTCCATACAAAAGGCAAGTCGAATGGCTCACAAATTAGTGAACCAGATCAAAGGAAGGATTAAAGAGCAGGCGACCGAAGAGGCTAACATGAAACAAGTCAAGAGAAAGTGGGAAGAAACCAATGACAAGAGTCACCAATACAATAACAACAATCACAACCAAAATCGCAATAACTATCCCAATAAGCGCAACATCAATCTCAACAATAACTTCAACAAACGTCCCAACAACAACTACAATAACCGTCCCAACAACAATAACAACAACAACAACAACAACAGCAACAATAACAATCCCAACAACAATCTCAATAACAACAATGGCAACAAAAACCAAAAACAGCCATGCCAAAGATGTGAAGAGCATCACCTGGGGTTCTGCACGACATTTTGCAACAAGTGTAAAAGAAATGGTCATAGCGTGAAGAAGTGCGAAATTTACGGACCAATGCATAACAGAACTAAAAGAACAAACAATGTCGGAAAAAATAACACCGCCATAGTTTGTTTTGGATGTGGAAAACCGGGCCACTTTAGTAGAAATTACCCGAATCAGGGGAATACTAATGGGCAGGGCTGCGAAAGAGTTTTCAATATTAATACGGCAGAAGCACAGGAAGACCCGGAGCTTGTTACGAGTACGTTTCTCATTGACAATAAATCTGCTTATGTTTTATTTGATTCGGGTGCGGATAGAAGCTATATGAGTATAGATTTTTGTGCTAAACTAAGTTGCTCACCGACGCCCTTGGATAATAAATTTTTACTCGAATTAGCAAACGGTAAATTAATTACAGCAGATAATATATGTCAGAATCGAGAAATTAAACTGGTTAGCGAAACATTTAAGATTGACTTGATACCAGTAGAGTTAGGGAGTTATGATGTGATAATCGGTATGGACTGGTTGAAAGAAGTCAAAGCAGAGATCGTTTGTTACAAAAATGCAATTCGCATTATACGAGAAAAAGGAAAACCCTTAATGGTGTACGGAGAAAAGAGCAACGCGAAGTTAAATCTTATTAGTAACCTGAAGGCACAAAAACTAATAAGAAAAGGTTGCTATGCTGTGCTAGCACACGTCGAGAAAGTCAATTCCGAAGAAAAGAACATCAATGATGTTCCCGTCGCAAAATAATTTCCCGGTGTATTTTTGAAAGAATTACCGGGACTACCTCCACACCGATCCGTTGAATTTCAAATAGATCTTGTACCGGGAGCTGCACCAATAGCTCGTGCTCCATACAAACTTTCACCTAGCGAAATGAAGGAACTTCAGAGCCAACTACAAGAACTTTTAGAGCTAGGTTTCATTCGACCAAGCACATCACCGTGGGGAGCTCCTGTTTTGTTTGTCAAGAAGAAGGATGGTACATTTAGGTTATGTATCGACTACCGAGAGTTGAACAAACTTACCATCAAGAACCGCTACCCACTACCGAGAATCGACGACTTATTTGATCAACTACAAGGCTCGTCGATTTATTCGAAGATTGATTTACGTTCTGGGTATCATCAAATGCGGATGAAGGAGGATGATATTCCAAAGACTGCTTTTAGGACGCGTTACAGTCATTACGAGTTTATGGTTATGCCGTTTGGATTGACGAACGCACCAGCTGTATTCATGGACCTCATGAATCAAGTGTGTGGGCCATATCTTGACAAGTTTGTCATTGTTTTCATCGATGACATACTGATAGTGCTCCAAATGAACATATATTTAGTAGCAATATCGTTCCAATATGTAAAGTTTTTAAATGTAATTTCCTTATTTTTAGTTGTAATAGTTAAATAAATAAGTGCGAAGACGAAAGACGCAAATCGCTCGAAAATGAAGATTTAAAGACAAAAACAAAGATTTGAAAGACCAAAACGTCCAAAAAGCTCAAATGTACAAGATACAATTAAAAAGGTTCAAATTATTGATGAAGAACGTCTAAAAATGACAAGAGTACAAGTTACAAAACGCAAAGTACACGATATAAAATAGTACGCAAGGACGTTCGAAAATCCGGAACCGGGACATGAGTCAACTCTCAACGCTCGACGTAACGGTGTAAAAATTACGAGTCAACTATGCACAAGAATAAAATATAATATTTAAATAATTCATAATAAGAATAATATTAAATAATAAAAAGTTGTTAATTGAGCATAGTTCAGGGGTCGTAAGCGAAAATTCAATTTAACATTTTGCCTATATAAGGCAACGTATTACGATCAATTAAAGAGAACCTTTTTCTATCATTTTTTTTATCTATATATCGATCCCTTTTTCTATCCTAAAAATCTATTATCAATATCAATATCTAAAAATCTCTATCATAATGTTAATGTAATAAGATATAACAATAATTTTAATTTTAATTTTAAATTATGATAATAATAAGATTTATGATAGAGATCGTTTGAGTGTGTAAGTCGAAATTCTGTCCGTGTAACGCTACGCTATTTTTAATCATTGTAAGTTATGTTCAACCTTTTTATATTAATGTCTCGTAGCTAAGTTATTATTATGCTTATTTAAAACGAAGTAATCATGATGTTGGGCTAATTACTAAAATTGGGTAATTGGGCTTTGTACCATAATTAAGGTTTGGGCAAAAGACCGGCACTTGTGGAAATTGGACTATTGACTATTAATAGATGGGGGGTATTGTCTAATTGAGTGACAACTCATTGGATTCTGTCGAACCTATCTTCAAATTAATTATCCTAATAATTAATAATGATTATGGTTGTTCTATTTAGTGACGTTCATATGGAATCTATTATAATCATTTAATTAATTATTCGGGTTGGGTAATTGATTATTCAAACTGATCAAGTGGGTAAATTAATATTCATATCTAATCAAAACAGGGGTAGATTACATACAGTGATAACTGGTGTAATTGTTGACAGAAGTGATAACTGCGTCACAGTTTAAATCCTTAATTAGTTGGAATATTTGACTTCGGGTATAAGGGTAATTTGACGAGGACACTCGCACTTTATATTTATGACCGATGGACTATTATGGATAAAAACCAGATAGGTATCAAATAAACCATGACAAAGGACAATTAACCCGAGTAACAATTAATTAAAATCAAAACGTCAAACATCATGATTACGGAAGTTTAAATAAGCATAATCCTTTTATTTCATATTCTATCGCAATTTTATTTATTGTTATTTTATTTATCATCATTTATTTATTTTACGCACTTTAATTATTGTCATTTATCTTTACGCTTAAAAATATAAAATCGACAAACCGGTCATTAAACGGTAAAAACCCCCCTTTTATAATAATATTACTACTTATATATATATATATTTATATAAATATAGTTTTATAAAAATATAGTACGTAATCACTAGCTCCCTGTGGAACGAACCGGACTTACTAAAAACTACACTACTCTACGATTAGGTACACTGCCTATAGTGTTGTAGCAAGGTTTAGGTATATCCCATCCGTAAATTAATAAAACTTGTGTCATATTTTGTAGTATTTCCTAGTAAAAATAATACTATTTCGTACCCTCACGCTGCAACATCACATACTTATTTACTCGAAGAATGATCAAGAGCACGAAGAACATTTAAGAAAAGTGCAAGATTTGCTGAGAAAAGAAAAACTATACGCTAAGTTTTCAAAGTGTGCATTTTGGTTGGAAAAAGTTCAATTCCTCGGTCACATAGTGAACAAAGAAGGTATTCAGGTGGATCCAGCAAAGATTGAAACCGTTAAAAAATGGGAAACCCCGAAAACTCCGAAGCATATACGCCAATTTTTAGGACTAGCTGGTTACTACAGAAGGTTCATCCAAGATTTTTCCAGAATAGCAAAACCCTTGACTGCATTAAGGCATAAAGGGAGGAAATTTGAATGGAAGGATGAACAAGAGAAAGCGTTTCAATTGTTAAAGAAAAAGTTAACTACGACACCTATATTGTCATTACGTGAAGGGAATAATGATTTTGTGATATATTGTGACGCTTCAAAGCAAGGTCTCGGTTGTGTATTAATGCAACGAATGAAGGTAATTGCTTATGCGTCTAGACAATTGAAGATTCACTAGCAGAATTATACGACGCATGATTTGGAATTAGGCGCAGTTGTTTTTGCATTAAATACTTGGAGGCACTACTTATATGGGGTCAAAAGTATTATATATACCGACCACAAAAGTCTTCAACAGATATTTAATCAGAAACAACTGAACATGAGGTAGCGCAGGTGGATTGAATTGTTAAATGATTAAGACTTTGAGATTCGTTACCACCCGGGGAAGGCGAATGTGGTAGCCGACGCTTTGAGCAGAAAGGACAGAGAACCCATTTGAGTAAAAGCTATGAATATAATGATTCAAAATAACCTTGCTACTCAAATAAAGGAGGCACAACAAGGAGTTTTAAAAGAGAGAAATTTAAAGGATGAAATACCCAAAGGATTGGAGAAACATCTTAATATTCAGGAAGACAGAACCCGGTATAGGGCTGAAAGAATTTGGTTACCAAAATTTGGAGATATGAGAGAAATGGTACTTAGAGAAGCTCATAAAACCATATACTCAATACATCCTGGAACGGGGAAGATGTACAAGGATCTCAAGAAACATTTTTGATGGCCGGGTATGAAAGCTGATATTGCTAAATACGTAGGAGAATGTTTGACGTGTTCTAAGGTCAAAGCGGGGCATCAGAAACCATCAGGTCTACTTCAACAACCCGAAATCCCAGAATGGAAATGAGAAAACATTACCATGGATTTCATCACTAAATTGCCAAGGACTGCAAGTGGTTTTGATACTATTTGGGTAATAGTTGATCGTCTCACCAAATCAGCACACTTCCTGCCAATAAAAGAAGATGACAAGATGGAGAAGTTAGCACGATTGTATTTGAAGGAAGTCATCTCCAGACATGGAATACCAATCTCTATTATCTCTGATAGGGATGACAGATTTATTTCAAGATTCTGGCAGACATTACAGCAAACATTAGGAACTCATCTAGACATGAGTACTGCTTATTATCCACAAACTGATGGGCAGAGCGAAAGGACGATACAAACGCTTGAAGACATGCTACGAGCATGTGTTATTAATTTCGGAAACAGTTGGGATCGACACCTTCTGTTAGCAGAATTTTCCTACAACAATAGTTACCATTCAAGCGTTGAGATGGCGCTGTTTGAAGTACTCTATGGTTGAAAGTGCAGGTCTCCGATTTGTTGGAGTGAAGTGGGGGATAGATAGATTACGGGTCCGGAGATAATACAAGAAACTACCGAGAAGATCATCCAAATTCAACAACGGTTGAAAACCGCCCAAAGTCAAAAGAGCTACACTGACATTAAAAGAAAAAATATAGAATTTGAAATTGGAGAGATGGTCATACTTAAAGTTGCACTTTGGAAAGGCGTTGTTCGATTTGGTAAACGAGGGAAATTAAACCCAATGTATATTGGACCATTCAAGGTTATTGATCGCGTCGGACCAGTAGCTTACCGACTTGAGTTACCTCAATAACTCGCGGCTGTATACAACACTTTACACGTCTCGAATTTGAAGAAATGTTTTGCTAAAGAAGATCTCACTATTCCGTTAGACGAAATCCAAATCAACGAAAAACTTCAATTCATCGAAGAACCCGTCGAAATAATGGATCGTGAGGTTAAAAGACTTAAGCAAAACAAGATACCAATTGTTAAGGTTCAATGGAATGCTCGTAGAGGACCTGAGTTCACCTGGGAACGAGAAGATCAGATGAAGAAGAAATACCCGCACTTATTTCCAGAAGATACGTCAACATCTCCAACTGCTTAAAACTTCGGGACGAAATTTATTTAACGGGTAGGTACTGTAGTGACCCGAACTTTTCCATGTTTATATATATTAATTGAATTTGATAATTACATGATTAAGTATTTCCAACATGTTAAGCAATCAAACTTGTTAAGACGTGATTAATTGAAATAGGTTTCATATAGACAATTGACCACCCAAGTTGACCGGTGATTCACAAACGTTAAAACTTGTAAAAACTATATGATGACATATATATGGTTATATATATAGTTAACATGATATTATGATAAGTAAGTATCTCATTAGGTATTTTAACAATGAGTTATATACATAAAAATGAGACTATTAAATTAAGAAACTCGAAAACGATATATAACGATTATCGTTATAATAACGTCTTACTAAATACATATGAATCATAATAAGATATTAATACACTATGTTTAATCATGATAAATGATAAGTAAACATGTCATTAAGTGTATTAACAATGAACTACATATGTAAAAACAAGACTACTAACTTAATGATTTCGAAACGAGACATATATGTAACGATTATCGTTGTAACAATATTTAACTGTATATATATCATATTAAGATATATTAATACCTCATATTATCATGATAATATAATAACTTAACATCTCTTTTGATATAATAAACAATGGGTTAACAACATGTAACAAGATCGTTAACCTAAAGGTTTCAAAACAACACTTACATGTAACGACTAACGATGACTTAACGACTCAGTTAAAATGTATATACATGTAGTGTTTTAATATGTATTCATACACTTTTGAAAGACTTCAAGACACTTATCAAAGTACTTCTACTTAACAAAAATGCTTACAATTACATCCTCATTCATTTTCATCAACAATTCTACTCATATGCAATCGTATTTGTACTCGTACAATACACAACTTCTAAATGTATTTACTATTGGTATATACACTCCAATGATCAGCTCTTAGAAGCCCATGTGAGTCACCTAACCATGTGGGAACCATCATTTAACTTCTAGCATGAAATATCTCACAAAATTACAAACTAATGGAGCCTATATGGAGAGACTAAGTTCACGTGAATGAGGGAGCTCACAAACACATTCACTTTGCAATTTTATTAAATCAAATTACTCTCTCTCAAGTGTTCTTCCTTTGTTCTAAGTGTTCTTCATCATTTTAAAAAAAATCTAGCTCAATCTAGTTCATAAATCCATACATAAACCAAGTTATAAATCAACTACTCAAGAACACACCAACAACACTTCCAAGTTTGCTAGCTTACTTCCAATCTTGCAAATCCACTTTGAGTGATCATCCAACATCAAGAAATCTTTCTTATTTACAGTAAGATATCTTTCTAATATAAGGTAATAATCATATTCAAACTTTGATTCAATTTCTATAACTTTAACAATCTTATTTCGAGTGGAAATCTTACTTGAACTTGTTTTCGTGTCATGATTTTGCTTCAAGAACTTTCAAGCCATCCAAGGATCCTTTGAAGCTAGATATATTTTTATCATTTCCAGTAGGTTTATCCACAAAACCTAAGGTATTAATGATGTTCATAACATCATTCGATTCATATATATAAAACTACCTTATTCGAAGGTTTAAACTTGTAATCACTAGAACATAAATACGTTCGTCGAGACTATTCACCCTCGAGGCGAATACTAGTATAACGTGGAGAGTCCCTCCCTCCATTGGGAGTTTAGAATAAAGATTTCCTGAACCGGAAGTACGAGTGTGGTGAGAGAGAAGTTCCGCCCCGATGTGAGCATAACGAGTAAATTGTAGTTAGTTAACAAGACTGCGCGAGGACGAGCTAGTATATCCCGTGTGATATACGGTTGAAGTCGAATGGAATCGGTAATTCATTCGGAAGCATAAATATAATTTGACAATAATTGAAGGTGTGTCCCCGGTATGGTTGTTATAAATATTCTCGGAGTTTTCGGATGTCCAAACCTGAAAAGATGAAGTCATGTACATGGCACATGGTGGTGTTTAGGTTGATCGAGTCTAACCACCATCACGCGTCACTAGAACTTTGGTATGTCTTACCGTAATATAACTACGTTGATCGAGTGTAGTTATATTATGCTAACTCATACCTCCATTCCCACATCACTCCATAGATTCAAGTTCGTGTCATCGCGAAAATCTAAAATAAACAAAATGTAACGACGTCTCAAACGTGACTCGTATTAAATCGAAAGAATTGGTGCAACTCTGAAGATGCGTTCCCCGAGGGAAGTGTATAGTTGATTGTTCACGTCAATGTGGTTCGAGTCAGACAATATGTATTTAGGTATGAAAAGAGTAACGAGTCATGATAACAAGTAGTACGCAACCGTAGCGATAAATAGTGATGACGATACTCATCTAGAGTAGTGACGGTGACTTTACAATACTCATGGATAGTAAGCTAAGACGGGGTGGATAACAACCAAAGAATTTGAGTTCCCGAGCTAGAGTGGCTAACGAAGTCGCGGTCATCCGTACGCGTATGAATCTTGAATTCACGTGTTTTATCAAAAATTGGCGGAATACGAGTTCGTATGATGAAAGTTTGGGTACCATTAAAAAGTTTTCCTAAGAATGATTCAAGTATAATGCACAAGTAGTCAAGTAAGTGCTATCTATAGCAAATGTATGTCAGAATGCAATGGTTAACTATCCGGTTGTAGTCTAGACTCACTAATGCGTCCTAACAACTCTGTTATACACACTAATGCACGTCCTAGTTCCCTACAACCAACGCTCTGATACCACTTGTAACGACCCGACCAAAACCGTTATTGACGGCGTCGTTAACTTAGGTCCCGTTGCGTGGTCGTAGTCCCTATATGAGACTCGTTTGACCAAAATTATGTCGCATTCATTTGAAAGGTACAAGACTTGCAAGTTTAGTTTACAAACCGTTCGACAACAAGTCTAAGTTTACAAAAGTCATAAAGTATAAATGAAATAACTTGCGACATAATATAAGTTGAAAAACACAGTTGCTATAAATAGCGTAAGTATGTAAACAAAAGTTTGAATCCATAAGTGCTATCCCTAGCGTATGTATGTATGTATGCTTGACCCCAAGCAAGAAATCAGAGTGTATGCATGTATGCTCGACTCCAAGCAAGTATGAGTGTACGCGGAAGCATGTATCAAATAGCCAAGTATGAACCTGAGAAACATATAGAAAACTGTCAACGAAAAACGTTGGTGAAATCATAGGTGTTTGTAATAAACGTTGTTTTTGAACCACAAGATTTAGTATTCCCATAACGTTGATTATCATAATCGTTTGCATTCCAAAAGTATTGTTCGCGAGCACCCAATTATCAAGACTTAACGTTTCCTTCCATAGAACCCCATCACAATAGTGTTAGAACATACACTGTTTCCCGAAAATATATTTCATCCGTAGACGGTAGCGAACCGTCCGTAATGAGGGTTTGTCAAACCCGTATGGCCACACAATATAAGTTCTCGCTTACACCCTGCAAGTGTAACTAATGATAATCGAATTGAGGATTTTTGTTCTAACTCGCTGTGGAATGTTTGTTTTCCTTGTACTTGTGTTCAAAGTATAAAAGTAAGTAGTACAAAATGTAACAAAGTATATGTTTCTCAGCCCACAATTTAAAAGTATAAAAAGTTGTTGAAAAGGTGGGACTATGATCTCACCTCGAGTGCACGAGTATAAAAGTACTTCACAAAGTAACGTATGCATGAAAGTTGCTTAGCCTTGACCTAAACAAGTAAGTTGTATCAATTAACCGGTTACGACACAAGGTCGGGTGAAATGTGTTCAATTAGTCCTATGGCTCGTTACGACTCGATTAAGTATAGCATGTGAATCACGTTGTCAAGTTTCATACAAGAAACAAGTATAAAAGCATGTTGGAATGATTGTATAAAAGTTTGGTTAAGTTTGACTAAAAGTCAAACTTGGTCAAAGTCAACGAAAAAGTCAACATGTTCGGGTCGGGCCCCGGACTATTTTTCTATGCTAGTTATTCATATACAAGTATATTAAAACAAGTTTCATGTGAATCGGAGGTCGATAGCTAGTCAAACATTTCGCGTGAAATGCGCCAAACAAAGCAGAATCTGGCCAGGCCAATCCGCGCGCCGCGCGGGGATGGGGCGCGCCGCGCCACCATCTGGGCAGGCACTTTTCTGTTTTTCAAAGTATGCACGAGCTAAAACCAAATAACCACATCTTATGACCCGCAAACAATTAGAACATGTATCTTATATCATCGGAAATGTATTTTAACAAGGAATACAACTAAACACTTTTCATAGATCATAACCGACAATTTCCAAATCGAAAACATCATCAAAGTTCATCATTTTCAACCAAAAATCAAAGAAACGCATTTTATGATTCGGGAACTTTTAACATACAAATGATATACCGTTTTGAAGGTAATAACGCATACATTGCAACTAGACGCATATTCCAAGTTTCAATAAACATTTACTACGTCAAAATTACTAGCCACATTATCGTTTCAAAATCAATTTCGACACAAATGAGACTTATGATTCACTAATCAAACGCTAGCATACATCACACCATTTCGAAGCTATTTACGCATACAATTTAACTAGTTAACTAGCATACATTCAAACAAGTGTCTCAACTAGCATTCAACCGCATCAAGTTCCTACCAAAACGATAATCGATTCACCAAAAACACATTTCATGTTATTGAGCTAGTTTTTCATCATCCAACATATCAAAACGAAGCTAATGAAGTAACTAACACTTTTAACACATACACTTTATCTTATAACATCATTTGAGCAACCAAAACTCAAGATTAAGCTAGACCCATTTGGGTGTTCATGTCATATTTTCAAAACACGAAGAACGAGCATACAAATTACATACACGACATCCCTACGAGCCATAGACACTAATTAACCACTTGACAAGTCTAAAAACGAATTTAACAAGTTAGGGTTTCATGAGAAATTCTTACCCCATGTCATGAGACTAGTATCAAATCGAAGAGGATGAAACGAGGATTCCAAAAGTACAATTTGTTTTGATGTTTGCTCCATGATTCGGTTTTAGATGATGATTTTGTGATTTTGGTGTTTATGTTCATAAAAGAGAAGAAGAGAGAAAAAGAGGAAGAAATGTGGAAGGTGTTGGTGGAAATGAATGGAGGAGGTGAAGTGGTTGACTAGTTGACCTAGTCACCACTTTGCCCACTTGTCAACTTAAGTCCCTCATGTTTGTAGTCGGGTGCGGGAATTAACCAAACGAAATATTTTAAAAACGCTCGAGTAGACGAGTGATGTTATAATTAAATAACGAGAATATTATAAACGTTAGTCAACGGAAATTGGGAATTTAAATAGCGAAAGATATTATATAAAAAAAAAAGACGGTGTTAAAAATAAATTTAACGGAAAAACGCGGGATGTTACATTATCCACACCTCAAAAGAAATTTCGTCCCGAAATTTAGTTGGAAGTAGTAGTTGTTGAATCTTACTCGAGATCTTGCGTTGTAAATTCTACGAATAAGTGAAGGTACGTCTTTGGGCATTTCAACGAACTTGAAGGTCGGGGTCGTATGTTGTTTGAAAGTTTTTGTTTCACGATTCATGGTTTCAACCGGTCCTCCTAGGAAGTGAGGGTTATCGTCGATAGTGAGTTCATCAAAGGAGATAACAAGTTCTCGTTTCGCAAAACACGTCTTTGAGTTGATACATCGAATGTAGGATAAACGGAGACTCAAAATGAGTCGAAAAAGTCTAAACGGTTAGCGACGGGTCCAAAACACCCCAAGAATTTAAAGGATCAAAATATCGCGGATTTAGCTTCCTACGTTTTCCCGAAACGGATTGCACCTTTCCAAGGTGCGACTCTTAACGTGACGCGGTTTCCCACGTGGAATTTGAAATGTTTACGTCTAATATCGGCGTAGCTCTTGGTGATTACGAGTCGCGTAGGGTTTTACCTGAATATGAATAAATTTTCTCGGTTGCTCATGAATAACCTCGGCCCCGGTGAATTGATCATCGTTTACTTGGTTCGACAAAGGAGAATGACGTTTCCGGTCGTATGTGGTTTCAAAAGGAGTGACGTTAAAACTCGAATGAGAATCATTGTAGTACGAGGATTCGGTTAAAGGAAAACACTTCTCTCAAGTAAATTTGAAGTTGGTAATACAAACTTGTATTATGGTTTCCAAGGTTTAAATCGCATGTTTGTTCGGTCCGTCGGGTTGTGGAAGGTACGCGGTACTCATGTCTAAACGCGGTCCCGAGGCTTTTTGCAGGGCACTCCAAAATCTAGAAGTGAAACGAGGATCTCGATCCGAAACGGGGTACATTTCCCTAAGGCATATTGAACAAGTTTGCTAGGAATTGAAAACGTTAGCTAGGACAAGTTTCTCAAGAAAATTCGCGTCGCGGAAGATTTATCGGTTTTCAAATACGTTCGTCGAGACTATTCACCCTCGAGGCGAATACTAGTATAACGTGGAGAGTCCCTCCCTCCATTGGGAGTTTAGAATAAAGATTTCCTGAACCGGAAGTACGAGTGTGGTGAGAGAGAAGTTCAGCCCCGATGTGAGCATAACGAGTAAATTGTAGTTAGTTAACAAGACTGCGCGAGGACGAGCTAGTATATCCCGTGTGATATACGGTTGAAGTCGAATGGAATCGGTAATTCATTCGGAAGCATAAATATAATTTGACAATAATTGAAGGTGTGTCCCCGGTATGGTTGTTATAAATATTCTCGGAGTTTTCGGATGTCCAAACCTGAAAAGATGAAGTCATGTACATGGCACATGGTGGTGTTTAGGTTGATCGAGTCTAACCACCATCACGCGTCACTAGAACTTTGGTATGTCTTACCGTAATATAACTACGTTGATCGAGTGTAGTTATATTATGCTAACTCATACCTCCATTCCCACATCACTCCATAGATTCAAGTTCGTGTCATCGCGAAAATCTAAAATAAACAAAATGTAACGACGTCTCAAACGTGACTCGTATTAAATCGAAAGAATTGGTGCAACTCTGAAGATGCGTTCCCCGAGGGAAGTGTATAGTTGATTGTTCACGTCAATGTGGTTCGAGTCAGACAATATGTATTTAGGTATGAAAAGAGTAACGAGTCATGATAACAAGTAGTACGCAACCGTAGCGATAAATAGTGATGACGATACTCATCTAGAGTAGTGACGGTGACTTTACAATACTCATGGATAGTAAGCTAAGACGGGGTGGATAACAACCAAAGAATTTGAGTTCCCGAGCTAGAGTGGCTAACGAAGTCGCGGTCATCCGTACGCGTATGAATCTTGAATTCACGTGTTTTATCAAAAATTGGCGGAATACGAGTTCGTATGATGAAAGTTTGGGTACCATTAAAAAGTTTTCCTAAGAATGATTCAAGTATAATGCACAAGTAGTCAAGTAAGTGCTATCTATAGCAAATGTATGTCAGAATGCAATGGTTAACTATCCGGTTGTAGTCTAGACTCACTAATGCGTCCTAACAACTCTGTTATACACACTAATGCACGTCCTAGTTCCCTACAACCAACGCTCTGATACCACTTGTAACGACCCGACCAAAACCGTTATTGACGGCGTCGTTAACTTAGGTCCCGTTGCGTGGTCGTAGTCCCTATATGAGACTCGTTTGACCAAAATTATGTCGCATTCATTTGAAAGGTACAAGACTTGCAAGTTTAGTTTACAAACCGTTCGACAACAAGTCTAAGTTTACAAAAGTCATAAAGTATAAATGAAATAACTTGCGACATAATATAAGTTGAAAAACACAGTTGCTATAAATAGCGTAAGTATGTAAACAAAAGTTTGAATCCATAAGTGCTATCCCTAGCGTATGTATGTATGTATGCTTGACCCCAAGCAAGAAATCAGAGTGTATGCATGTATGCTCGACTCCAAGCAAGTATGAGTGTACGCGGAAGCATGTATGAAATAGCCAAGTATGAACCTGAGAAACATATAGAAAACTGTCAACGAAAAACGTTGGTGAAATCATAGGTGTTTGTAATAAACGTTGTTTTTGAACCACAAGATTTAGTATTCCCATAACGTTGATTATCATAATCGTTTGCATTCCAAAAGTATTGTTCGCGAGCACCCAATTATCAAGACTTAACGTTTCCTTCTATAGAACCCCATCACAATAGTGTTAGAACATACACTGTTTCCCGAAAATATATTTCATCCGTAGACGGTAGCGAACCGTCCGTAATGAGGGTTTGTCAAACCCGTATGGCCACACAATATAAGTTCTCGCTTACACCCTGCAAGTGTAACTAATGATAATCGAATTGAGGATTTTTGTTCTAACTCGCTGTGGAATGTTTGTTTTCCTTGTACTTGTGTTCAAAGTATAAAAGTAAGTAGTACAAAATGTAACAAAGTATATGTTTCTCAGCCCACAATTTAAAAGTATAAAAAGTTGTTGAAAAGGTGGGACTATGATCTCACCTCGAGTGCACGAGTATAAAAGTACTTCACAAAGTAACGTATGCATGAAAGTTGCTTAGCCTTGACCTAAACAAGTAAGTTGTATCAATTAACCGGTTACGACACAAGGTCGGGTGAAATGTGTTCAATTAGTCCTATGGCTCGTTACGACTCGATTAAGTATAGCATGTGAATCACGTTGTCAAGTTTCATACAAGAAACAAGTATAAAAGCATGTTGGAATGATTGTATAAAAGTTTGGTTAAGTTTGACTAAAAGTCAAACTTGGTCAAAGTCAACGAAAAAGTCAACATGTTCGGGTCGGGCCCCGGACTATTTTTCTATGCTAGTTATTCATATACAAGTATATTAAAACAAGTTTCATGTGAATCGGAGGTCGATAGCTAGTCAAACATTTCGCGTGAAATGCGCCAAACAAAGCAGAATCTGGCCAGGCCAATCCGCGCGCCGCGCGGGGATGGGGCGCGCCGCGCCACCATCTGGGCAGGCACTTTTCTGTTTTTCAAAGTATGCACGAGCTAAAACCAAATAACCACATCTTATGACCCGCAAACAATTAGAACATGTATCTTATATCATCGGAAATGTATTTTAACAAGGAATACAACTAAACACTTTTCATAGATCATAACCGACAATTTCCAAATCGAAAACATCATCAAAGTTCATCATTTTCAACCAAAAATCAAAGAAACGCATTTTATGATTCGGGAACTTTTAACATACAAATGATATACCGTTTTGAAGGTAATAACGCATACATTGCAACTAGACGCATATTCCAAGTTTCAATAAACATTTACTACGTCAAAATTACTAGCCACATTATCGTTTCAAAATCAATTTCGACACAAATGAGACTTATGATTCACTAATCAAACGCTAGCATACATCACACCATTTCGAAGCTATTTACGCATACAATTTAACTAGTTAACTAGCATACATTCAAACAAGTGTCTCAACTAGCATTCAACCGCATCAAGTTCCTACCAAAACGATAATCGATTCACCAAAAACACATTTCATGTTATTGAGCTAGTTTTTCATCATCCAACATATCAAAACGAAGCTAATGAAGTAACTAACACTTTTAACACATACACTTTATCTTATAACATCATTTGAGCAACCAAAACTCAAGATTAAGCTAGACCCATTTGGGTGTTCATGTCATATTTTCAAAACACGAAGAACGAGCATACAAATTACATACACGACATCCCTACGAGCCATAGACACTAATTAACCACTTGACAAGTCTAAAAACGAATTTAACAAGTTAGGGTTTCATGAGAAATTCTTACCCCATGTCATGAGACTAGTATCAAATCGAAGAGGATGAAACGAGGATTCCAAAAGTACAATTTGTTTTGATGTTTGCTCCATGATTCGGTTTTAGATGATGATTTTGTGATTTTGGTGTTTATGTTCATAAAAGAGAAGAAGAGAGAAAAAGAGGAAGAAATGTGGAAGGTGTTGGTGGAAATGAATGGAGGAGGTGAAGTGGTTGACTAGTTGACCTAGTCACCACTTTGCCCACTTGTCAACTTAAGTCCCTCATGTTTGTAGTCGGGTGCGGGAATTAACCAAACGAAATATTTTAAAAACGCTCGAGTAGACGAGTGATGTTATAATTAAATAACGAGAATATTATAAACGTTAGTCAACGGAAATTGGGAATTTAAATAGCGAAAGATATTATATAAAAAAAAAAGACGGTGTTAAAAATAAATTTAACGGAAAAACGCGGGATGTTCTAACTTGACTTTTAAAATCAACTAAACACATATTATATATCTATATGATATGCTAACTTATTGATTTAAAATCTGAAAATACGAAAAACACCGTAAAACCAGATATACGCCGTCGTAGTAACACCGCGGGCTGTTTTGGATTAGTTAATTAAAAACTATGATAAAATTTGATTTAAAAGTTGTTCTTCTGAGAAAATGATTTTTCTTATGAACATGAAACTATATCCAAAAATCATGGTTAAACTCAAAGTGGAAGTATTTTTCCAAAATGGTCATCTAGACGGCGTTCTTTCGACTGAAATGACTACCTTTACAAAAACGACTTGTAACCTGTATTTCTGACCATAAACTTATACTTTTTCTGTTTAAATTCATAAATTAAGTTCAATATGAAACCATAGCAACTTGAATCACTCAAAACGGATTTAAAACGAAGAAGTTATGGGTAAAACAAGATTGGATAATTTTTCTTGTTGTAGCTACGTGAAAATTGGTAACAAATCTATATTAATCATATCCTAGCTAACTCATATTGTATTTTACATGTATTCTAATATATTATGTAATCTTGGGATACCATAGACACGAATACAATGTTTTGTGATATCATATCAACCCATCTATATATATATTTCGGAACAACCATAGACACTCTATATGCAGTAATGTGGAAGTTAGCTATGCATGGTTGAGGTTGATTCCAAAATATTATATATACTTTGAGTTGTGATCTAGCCTGAGGCTTGTATACACGAGGTCGTGGATTGATTCGAGATAATATATATTTCTTTATTTCTGTACATCTAACTCTGGACAACTAGTTGTAGGTTACTAACGAGGACTGCTGACTTAATAAACTTAAAACATTAAAACTTATTAAAAATGTTGTAAATATATTTTGAACATACTTTGATATATATGTACATATTTGTTATAGGTTCGTGAATCGGCCAGTGGCCAAGTCTTACTTCCCGACGAAGTAAACATCTGTGAAAGTGAGTTATAGTCCCACTTTTAAAATCTAATATTTTTGGGATGAGAATACATGCAGCTTTTTAAATGTTTTACAAAATAGACACAAGTACATGAAACTATTTTCTATGGTTGAACGATCGAAGCCGAATATGCCTCTTTTACTTGGTAACCTAAGAGTTAGTAAACCAGTCTACTAATTGACGCGAATTCTAAAGATAGATCTGTTGGGCCTAACAAACCACATCCGTTGTAGCGGATGCTTTAGTACTTCGAGTTTTTATATCATGTCCGATGGATGTCCCGGAATGATGGGGATATTCTTATATGCATCTTGTTAATGTCGATTACCAGGTGTTCACCATATGAATGATTTTTATCTCTATGTATGGGATGTATATTGAAATATGAAATCTTGTGGTCTATTATTACGATTTGATAAATATATAGGTTAAACCTATAACTCACCAACATTTTTGTTGACGTTTAAAGCATGTTTATTCTCAGGTGATTATTAAGAGCTTCCGTTGTTGCATGCTAATATATGGAAAAAATTTGGAGTCGGCATGCTTGTTTAATATTGTTTAAAACTGCATTCGAAATTTACTTTGTTGTAACATATTAATATTGTAAACCAATATGTATTGGTAGTGTGTAAGTGTGATAATTTTAGATTATCATTTCTGATAATCTAGGTGGTGTCCTTTTAACCTTTATTGATGAAATAAAGGTTATGGTTTGTTTTAAAATGAATGCAGTCTTTAAAAAACGTCTCATATAGAGGTCAAAACCTCGCAACGAAATCAATTAATATGGAACGTTTATAATCAATATGAACGGGACATTTCAATATCGACAACACAATCACCAATGGTTATATTGAAATAACGAGTTATGGAGTATTAACTTATTATTTCCAAAGAATTTATATATTATATATATATGAATTTTGAAAACCATAATATATCTTTTCGTACTAAGCTATTAAGTATGAATTTTTAAGGGTAAGTACTACTCGGTTAATTCATATTACTAATATGCTATGATGTACGACTTAACCATCGTTAACTACAATCTCTGTTTCAACTCAATGAATTACATCTCCTAATACACCAAGTGTATTACTCAATTACATGTTTGATGTTACACTTTCATTATCGATGTATTCAAAACTTACTAGAAAAACATCATTCGTGTCTTGTAAAGTTCACAAGAATTCCACGAGCACCAACATCCTTCACCGAGGAATATCAATAAGAATAAATAATGAAGTATTGATTACATTAGTGAAATACTTTGCAAAGATTATATAATCTCTAATGTTTCAGAGATTATTCATTTCTAGTTCCAGCCGAAAATCAAAAGAGTTTAATAGAATATTAACTCATTAAATCTGTATTACATCTGAAGAAAATATAAATTCATATATTTTCATAAAGATTGTAATAAAGATATTTTTTGTACAAACTATTAATTGTGAAAATATTTTAACGGGTAGGTAATACTCAAGAAATATTTAGATTCCACGTTAATATGTTACACTGTACATTCCTAAATTACTCGATAATCATTAACCATACTCACTACTTTCACAACGATATACATTCTTTCATAGAAAGCAGAACAACCTTTCTGACTCAAATTCAATTATATATTCTGATTTTAAACAGATCAGAATCCATAATCCAAGTCACGATATAACAGATAGCATCACTCTTAGATCCCTACATCTTTCAAAACTATACTTTGACTTCAAAACTGTGCTAGAACATCACTTCTATTCATAAAACCCATAAAAATATTTGTATCATTCAAAATTCTAGAACATCATATGTATATTGACGATTACAATATACGTTTAAACCCTTCATGATTCTTGAAATCACCTCAATTAAGAAACAATCGAGGGGATGATCCAACCACACGTTACCCACGAAAAGAAAGATTTATGCATATAGTCATGCACCTGGAAAACTCCTGGAACCGAAGTAAAAATTTAACATAAATCTATGATCCATTAGCATTGTTATTACCGAAAATAACCTTGCAATTCTTTTTCAAGGTATCCAGTGTTGTCACCCTTCCAACAAGTCAACTTCGACTTTTCAGATCAGCCTTATTATAAGCATGATATATACGTTCTTGTTACCAGAGAACCTTTTATATTCCACCATATTAACAGTAATTGTACCAGCAACTTCTTTAATCTGTGACTTAAGTCTCTCCGAAAAATCACTATATTTATTCATTGAAATCCTTTCACGTACTCGTCTACATCTTCTAACGATAATTGTCATACCAAATACCGGGAAGCATCAATCATCATATTTGAATTTCGCAGCATCAACAGTTATATATATACATATAACTTCTATCTCCTAGGCTTACGTACTTCAATTGTGAATTCCTGAAAATCACTTCAATTTATGAATCATTCCTCAGAATTTTGAAAAAGCTGATGAAGCGGCAAAAAAAAACTGTAAACGACCTTAACAGTTGAAAGTTTGATAATAAAGAATAGCGTGTTGAAAAAGCTCGAAAAAATGAGAAAATTTGGTACTGAATAACGAATAGAGCAAACCATGAAGGAGGTTGTGGACAAATCACAAAGACTAAATCTACCTTCAAAGAATCCAAATGATTCAGTGTCTGCTGAAGTCTTTAGCGAACACCTCGCTCCTTATTCTAAACCTTTGTAGACAAATTTTCTGCATCATCTTTTGATTCTAGATATTTTAAAATTATAAAATATCATCGTATCTTTCGGTATAAATATCCTCGAGATATTCTGAAGATATCTTCATAGCTATCATTGCCTGAGATTATTTATCTCTTTGCGCTATCCGTGTTACATAAAAAAAAAAAGGAAACTGTTTTAGTTTCTAAACTTCTGAAATCTTCGAGTTTAAATTATGAATGTTTTTGGAGAAGTATTGGGAATTGAAGCATGAGTTAGTATAATATAATGACATCCGGCCAATGTGGTTATATTACAGTAAGTCATGATGAGTTTCTAATGGAATGTGATAAAGGTTCACAGACCATACCCTTATCATGTGCCATGTTACATAACTCTTTCATTCTATTTAACCTCTAAACATATCAAAAAAATATTTTTCTTGATGATTCGTTCTTTTTCGTGATTTTCTGGTAATTTAACAAGTCAGATCGCGCTATTACCATTTCTTTCTTAGAACATTAGTTATGTTCATCCAAAACTTCATACCTACAAATTCTGGACTATTACTTGCTTCACACAAAGTCGAGAAGAGAAAACAATAACACAAAGCTTCGAAATATAAAGAGGAGTATAAATCACAGCAAATAGAAGAGACCATTAACCGTAGATGTCAATAATTATGGAAAGACAGATGCAAGAAAGGATTATGAAAACCACTACCCCAAGAGCGAAGTAGAAGTAAACATATTCCTCCGGTGGGAGTTGGAATAGAAGGATGATTGTAGTGATAGTCAGAATGAGATCAAGGATTAGAACTGGATGAAGCATTTTCACAATCTTTTAAAGGTATGAAATGAGGAAGAATATGTAGGAGTGATGAAAATAATGGAACGAAAGAGGTTGATTTATAGCGAAATAACGGACATAGCAATCGAGGCAGATTACACATTTAATCAAAGAAAATCATAATTTCCTTAATCACCGAAGAATCAAATCTTATATGGATTACAAAGATCTTCTTTAATTTCCTTAAATCTCGGAAATTAACCGTGACTACGTCAAGAGTTGAAACGAATCTTTGATTTCATCACTTCACTCTTTTGCAATAGCTTCTCTCATACGCTTCGAATAATCGAATTGTTTTATCTATATTACTCAATAATGATAAAACTTTAGATATCAACTCATAGTCGTCATGAAAACTTTCTTATTGTTAACCATGACAACCCCACTCAAATTTCGAGACGAAATTTTCTTTAACGGGGAGGTACTGTGATGACCGGAAAATTTTGACTTATTTAAACCAATTCTCTATATGATTTAATATTTTCGTCATGATAAGCAATGCATTTTGACAAGTTTTATAACTTTTGTAAATGAGTTTTATATAACGGTTGACCACCCTATTTGTCTAACGATTCACGAACGTCATAACTTGTGATAATTATATATACGGAAACATGCGAATAATATTCATATACGAAATGATAAAAATTTACTATTAAATGATGCAATTTCAAATTAATTTTTTTACGTATATGATCGTTTTATTTTTATGATGTAAATTTTTTAATTTATAAGAAGAAACGCAATTAAATCAAAAATGTACAAGCTGTAAAGCACAACGTACAACAATGTAACTTAAATAGTTGAATCAAAATTAATTCATTTACTATTCATATAAATAGTAAATGAAACGAAATTAATTAATTTACTATTCACATGAAAGCCACATGATAGAAATTATTATTTATAAGTTACATAACATACCCCTAAAGTATTAAGAAATACGACATTTTAAAATTCATTCGATTGAATGAATTCCGTGATTTACGGTAGCAATGAATGATTAGCAGACTAGTACGTACACTCTACATCAAACGTATATAGTAATTTTATAAATAAATAGATTTTTTTACAACTAGTTTTATAAAGCTTAAGACCAAAATAAATATATGTATTCAAAGTGGAATTTTATTTATATTTTTACCCATTAATTATTGATACTGAGTATAAAATACCAGTTCGTGAAAACACAGAGTCGAAAAATGACAAAAAGGGGCGGCTATGAATTACGCACGTTTGATTCTTTTGATTTCTATTATTATTATTTTTATATTATTATATTTATTATATAAAGAAAAATATTAAAATAAGATGTCGACATACATAAAAACAAATTCAAAGTAACTTTTGTTAGAATCATGAAAAAATTCATTTAATTTATGTTGATTGTGGGTCATGATCGATGGATATATATGTATCCATTTTTTTTCTACAAACATAACACATACATACACTACTTCATATATTATTATTATTATTATTATTATTATTATTATTATTATTATTATTATTATTATTATATTATTATTATTATTATTATTATTATTAGTATTATTATTATTATTATTATTATTATTATTAATATTTCATTAATATTATTAGTATTAAGGTTATAAATATTATTATCAAACTTATTAGTAGTATTATTATTAGTCATATATACATAAAATACTACGACGGAGTTATGTTCGGGTAATTTCAAAACGAGTTTTCAAATGGGTTAAAACTAAAGAATTTATGGGTTATATCTAAGGAGGTTATGGTTATTGTTCGGGGGTTTTGTTCGTGAATCAAAGGCTAACCTTGCACTTATCATTTACGTTGCATCTACATACATTTTTCTACAATATTGAACCACAATATTGAACAGTGAGTTTCATTTGCTCCCTTTTTAATTGCTTTTGAAATCTATATTTTTGGGCTGAGAATACATGCAATTTATTTTAAACGCAATGGATACAAGTACATACTTAATTCTACACTGAGTTTAAACCGAAAATCTCTTAGCTTTGGTAACTAGTAGCTGCCGGGTTATAAGAACGGGTGGGCGCGAATAGTTGTACATGGATCCATAGGGCTTGACATCTCCGTCTGTTCCAGGTATAGAAACCCTAGCCTGAAATATAAAATAGATGTATGCTATTTGAGTTTAGTACACATTGGTTTGCGTGTATTGTACATGTTGGTTGCATGTATGTTAAAATAGGGGTACTTATTATATGTACGTTAAGTTTAGTTACCAGGGTGCTCAATCTTGTAGAATATTTTGATAAACGTTTCTGGATGAAACAACTGAAATCTTGTAATCCACCTTTATATACAGATTATGCGCAATATTAAAACTATGAACTCACCAACCTTTGTGTTGACACTTTTAAGCATGTTTATTCTCAGGTCCCTAGAAGTCTTCCGCTGTTTGCTTACGTTATACAAGCTATGTGCATGGAGTCATACATGCTTTATTCGAGAAAACTTTGCATTCACAAAATCACCATGTAACTTATTTTGACTGTATTGTCAACGGATGTAGTATTGTAAACTATTGTTTACGGTGATTATCTATAAGTAGAAATCATCATATGTTGAAAACCTTGGATTTATATATTCATTTATGGTGTGTCTTTTTAAAAGAATGCAATATTTACAAAACGTATCATATAGAGGTCAAAACCTCACTATGAAATCAATGAATAATGTACAGCGTCAATAGCGATTTTGACGGGTCATTACAATTATTCATTTGACCGGACACGGGGATGGATTAATAGTCACTGGACTCATTAAAACAGGGGTGGATTACATTCAAGGGTAATTGGTGTAATTGTTAACAAAGTATTAAAACCTTGGATTACATGCAGTCGATAACCTGGTGCATTCATTAAACAAAGTATTAAGACCTTGTTACAGTTTGAATCCCCAATTAGTTGGAATATTTGACTTCGGGTATAAGGTTAATTTGGCGAAGACTCTCGCACTTTATAATTATGACCGATGGACTATTATGGACAAAACCAGATGGACATATCGAATAATCCAGGACAAAGGACAATTAACCCATGGTAATAAATTAAAATCAACACGTCAAACATCATGATTACGGAAGTTTAAATAAGCATAATTCCTTTAATTTATATCTCATCGTACTTTTATTTACCGTCATTTTATTTATCGTCATTTTAATTATCATACTTTAAATTATTGTACTTTTATTTATCACACTTTTATTTATCGTCATTTACTTTACGCTTTAAATTAAGTTGTATTTTTATTTAATATTTTACATTAGGTTTTAATTGTGATTTAAGACATAAAATCGACAAACCGGTCATTAAATGGTAAAACCCCTCTTTTATAATAATAATAATACTACTTATATATATATATATATATATATATATATATATATATATATATATATATATATATATATACAAATATAGTTTAAAATAAATATAACATTAAACTTAGTGAGCTCCCTGTGGAACGAACCGGACTTACTAAAAACTACACTACTCTATGATTAGGTACAC
This sequence comes from Rutidosis leptorrhynchoides, assembly GCF_046630445.1. Classification (NCBI taxonomy): domain Eukaryota; kingdom Viridiplantae; phylum Streptophyta; class Magnoliopsida; order Asterales; family Asteraceae; genus Rutidosis; species Rutidosis leptorrhynchoides. Next base: position 354,145,542 of record NC_092339.1, read on the forward strand.
TGCCTACAAGTGTTGTAGCAAGGTTTAGGTATATCCCATTCTATAAATAAATAAATAACTTGTGTAAATTGTATCGTATTTAATAGTATTTCATAGTAAAATATAATCTATTTTGTACTACACCTCGCACACATCAGTTACTTAATTTACAAGATACTTAATATTATAGTACTTTATTAACTCAATATTATCCATAAATATTTAAATAATTAATTAAATACCTTATAATCATATACATAATTTTTATAGTCTTAGTTAATTATAAAAATCAGTAGAAAAATTTAATAAAGTATTTTTATTAAAATTTTGTATTTATATTTGTTTCCATTCTTAAATTAATCACAAAATAAGTTTAATTCTACATAAAATACTAAATAAATATAAATAATTATTTTTAAAAATTTTATAAGAGTCTTACAGTTAAATAACCTGTAGAAAAATATTTATAAACAGATTTCTTTATTTTTACAATTATTTCCTTAATTACCTCCTATTTACATAATAATAGTGTTTAATTATGCAATGATTATTAATTTGACCCATAAATTAATTTTTATAATTTTCCCTGATCTAGACAATGTTTAAGAACTCAGAAAAATTATTTATTTATTTTTATTTACTGTATATATTTTTATTATGAATTTCGCCTAGTTTCCGTAATTAAATAACACAATTCGAGTTTTATTTTTATAAATTATTTTCTGACTCATATAATTAAATTAAATATAATATTTTACTGGAAAAATATTTATATAGCTTAAGTAGCCTTTTTACTATTTTTTATAAATATACATATGTATACCATATATATATATATATATAAATAAATTGTTTTAATACGTCAAAATAAATGAAATTCAATTGAAATATACGAAATTCCATTTAAAGAAATGTGATTATAGAGAATGAAAATGAGTGTTTGTTTACATCTTAATTGAATGGTTCAGCGTCGAATGCTGAATCATTTAGCATTTAACATGTTTATTTCTGACATCTGAATAACATATGATGCTGAATAGTTTAACATTTAGTGTCGAACCATTTAGAGTTGAAACACTCTTTTAACCATCAAGCACCTAAGTTTTATGTAATATCCTCTCAAATCATATTTAGAACACTTAACAAATATTTTGAAGTTTCTTATACATGTAACACGTTAATAAGATTATTTTACTCAATTCGTATCTTTTATTAAAAATGATTATTATACAACTTATTTTCATTCAGAACTAAATTTATTCAGAGACTTTGAATTATTCATATTATGGACCATTCAACGTTAAATCATTAAGTTTTAATAAACACAATTTACAAATAAATAAATAAAACAAATGTAAAAGTGAATGTAAATAGAAACATAAATACCAATATAAATACGAATACACTTACAAATAAAATAAAATAAAATATTAATACAAATATATGTGTACTTTATATATGAACTACTCCATTAAACTGTGACTAAAAATTATGATAAAATGTGAGGAATTTAATTTCGTGCATAAAACATTATAGTCCGTATTATATAAATTAGTTATATTACCTTTAAACTTCTGGAGTGTTATAAATATAATGTAATTACCAATTATGTAATGATATTTAAGAAAATGTTGCCGAAATGCTAATATAAAATCAGACACATTCTCAATACATTTGCAACGAAAGAAAAGAAAAAAAAAACTCCTTCCAAAATGGTTAAGGTCTTCATGTGTTTGATGTTTCTCATCTTTCTCGCTTTTCATGAATGTAAGTTCCTTTTTCTATTCAATTATATATATTTTTAAAAGCATCAAAACCTGATGAATTTTATCATGATGAGAAATAACTTATTAATTTTTGTGTTTTTGTAATTTTGCATGTCTGTAGGTATCCAAATTGACATGAAAGACTCGCAAATTGACTTCGTGGAAACTAATTGTCATCCAGTCATGAGAAATGGCAGGACACAATATTGTTGTTGTAAAGAAGATGATAATTCTTGTTATGATAACGAAGTAGAATGTATGAAGATATGTACTTCGGCACCTTGTGTGGACAATAATAATTAATATAAACGCATTATCACTTTATTTTATTAATTCTCACAATATTTGATTATATATATAAAAATTGTCATATGTGAAATTACGAAAATGGCTAACTTGAATAGTACTAGTAGTAATTTACTGATTTTCAACATCCTTATTGATATATACTAGATTGGAAATCCCACGTTTTGCTACGGGTTAATACGTTTAATTGCATTTATCAAATTAAATATTGTACATTAAATTTAAATTAATTATCATCAAATAATAAAAATATAATATTGTAATAAATATTAAAATTACAATCAATAGCCAAAAAAACGATGATGATTATAAAAATGTTTTGTAAATCATATGATTTAAAATGATGTGACATAGATGTTAATTTTTTTACTTAAAAATGTGAATGATCAACAAAAATGTAAAAAAAAAAAAAAAATGTAAACTAATATTTATTAATTTTTTTTTTGCTTACCAGAACCATAAGGAATATCATTAAGACGAATTAAACACTTGTAGAATCGAGTAACGACCACAAAAAAAAGGTTTACAATCATCTGCTATGTACAAATATTTTAAGCGTGTTAACGACAGACTTTAGGATCGTCGTTAGCAATTCCAGAAAAAATAAATAATAAGGAGCAAAAAATATTTAAAAAAAAAATTTACACAAAAAATGTAATAAATTTAAAAGATTTAAAACTTTGAAAAAAAATTGTCTTTAATAAAAACTTGGTAAATTTGTGTTAACTATAAATTTGTGATATCTAGATCTTTGGTTTTAGTGACAAATTTGGAAAAGTTGAAAAAGTTTTCAAACAAACCAAAGTACAAGATTTTGATATTAGTAAAAAAATTAGTCATGTGCCATCATGTGAATGAATAAAAAATTAGAGTTTTTTTTAAGAGATGACAATAATTCTAAAAAGTACTCCCTCCGTCTCATTCCAATAGTCCACAGACAAAAAATACACAGTTTTAGGAAATCTCACTAACTTCATTTATCCACCAATGAAATATCTTCTCTCTCCAGATCCACCAATGAAATATCTTCTTTCCTTTCTATTTATGGAAGTGGACTATCAGAATGGGACAGTCCAAAATGGAATACTGCCCTATTGGAATGAAACGGAGGTAGTATTTAAAAGAGTCTTGTCCTTTTAAAAATATTTACAACGAACATATTTTTTTTTTAATTTATTTACATTAATTATTGCATTCTCAAGTTACAGTAAAGCTACTATAAATGAGAAAAATCTATGGGCTTACTGTCACCTCCCTTCAAGATGGAGTAGACATAAAGAAAGATAAACAATATCGTCTCTTGCATGTATAGAGAACCAATATGATACGGAGTAAAAATTATCTCCACCAACACCTGACTATTCAATATACGTAGTTGCCGACATTAGAAATAATAATTTATTCAACTTTCACATGAACGGTAAAAAAAGCAAACTTGATATCTGAAAATGTCATGACAATCAACCCTTAAAACCAAATAACCATTATTGTATCAAGAACTTCATATATCCCAACATATAACTTAAAATTGCTATCAATTTCTTCTCTGGTAGCATCTCGAGTCATCTCCATCTCGAATTTATCTCCATCTAGTGTTTTATCTCCATCGTAGTTATCATCCATATTCACTTCATTAAACGATTCAAATTCGCTACTCAATTCATTGTTGATTAAAGCAATTTGAGAAATCCCGATCTATGGAACGAGATGGTGGCGAAGTTGAAGACAATCAACAATTCAAGTTTAAAGGAAGACCATGACGGTGATTGCTGGAAGAGAGGATGACGATGACAGTAAATATTGGAAGGAGGGGAAGACAGATGATCTTTTTTCTGGTGGCTACTGGGTTTGTTTGTAAAGGCCCATATATTTACTACGGAGTAATAGGTCATTAAGTAATTTAATTTTATTTAAAAAGAAAAAGTATTAAATGATAAATATTTTTAAAAATACAACATTTTCTTAAATAAGTTTTTGAACTACCATTGTCATATAAAAAAACTCTAAAAAATTACATCAAAAAGTGGGTCCTACCTTTTCTTACGAAAGAGTATGCTTCCATTTGAGAAATAAGGGTCATTTTGTCATTTAATGAGATTTGTGTTTTGCTGGCAGATTATTAGTGGCTGCTACAAAAAAAGTAAAAGAAATTTAAAATAAAAAATGACAAATTAAATCATTAATCAAAATTCTAGTTTTAGAATATAAGGTAAATTTGGAAAGGAAACCAATATACATGATTTTGGTTTCAGTAAAAAAAAAAAAAAAAAAAAAAAAAAAAAAACTTGCTCATATTCATATCATGTGAATGGATAAAAAGTCACATTGAAAGTGGTTCCTACCTTTCCTTATGAGAGAGTATGCTTTCATTTGAAAAATAATAGGCATTTTTGTGTAGGGGTGGTCAGTATTTGGTTTAAAACCGTGGAACCCGAAAATTAAACCGAAACTAAACCGGAAAAAAACCAAACCGAATTTGAAAAACAGTTTTCGGATCGAGTCAAACCGAAACCGAATTTGAATTCGGTTTTCGGTTTTGAAAATTCTGAATTCGGTTTAACCGAAAACCGAATTCAAAACCGAATTCAAAATTTTTATATATCTATTTGTATATTTATGTTTTAATATCATTATCATTTGGGATCCAATCAATAATATATGTTCTCACTCATATAACGATTTGGTAGCTCACATTATAATTATGTTACTCAAATTATTATGTTCTTCTTCTTAATAACAGAAACAGTAAACGTCATAATTAAGCTGTAAATATTAATAAATTGTCGGTTTCTGAATAATTTAATAGTACATCATTGTTTTAGGATATAAATAACTAAGACATCAATAACGACACAATTAAACTACCATCGTTTTCAACTTTTTCATAATATTCGGTTTTAACCGAAAACCGAACCGAATCCGATTTCGAATTCGGTTTTCGGTTCGGTTTTAACTTTGAATTCGATTTTCGGTTCGGTTTTCGGTTTTGCCCAAAAAAATTTCAAAACCGAATACACTGAACCGAATAAACCGAACAAACCGAAAACCGAACCAATGAACACCCCTATTTTTGTGAGATTTATATTTTGTTGTCAAATTATTAGTGATTGTTGAAAAAAAAAATTAAAAATGAAAATAATAAATTAAGCCAAATGAAACAATAATTAAATTTATATTTTAGAATTTAAGGTAAATGAGTAATTAACCCTTATTCTAAAATACATTTAAAATATAAAATGATGAACAGTACCAGTAAAATTTCTACAAATTACCACATAACTTTATTATTTTTATAAATTAACACAAAACCTTTTAAATTTTACAAATCAATCACAGAACTTTTCACGCTTTTTACTACCGTTTCACTTATGAACGCGGGCATACAAAAAGATATCTTCTAATTTTAGTTTGAAAAAAATATATTTTAGAAACGTATGTTTTAATTAGGAGTTTAAATTTACATAAGTATGGAGGTAAAATAAGAAATGATGAGGATATCAATAGGTATTTTAATATGAATCTTTAGCTATCACAAATATTGTACTATATTGTATTGTATTGTATTATATTATATTATATTATATATTATATTATATTATATTATATTATAATTGTATTATATTATAATTAAAATGATTTCTAAAAAATAAAATGATGAATAGTATTTACTAATTAACACATAACTTAAAATTTTTACAAATTAACACAAAACTTTATTGCTTTTTACAAACTAATCATAGAACTTTTCACACTTTTTACTACTATTTTAATTGAACACGGACATGCAAAAGGATCTCTTCTAATTTTAATTTAGAAATATTCTTTTTACAGAAATGTATGTTTTAATTAGGAGTTAAAATTTACAAAAATATAGAGGTAAAATAAGAAATGATGAGGATGTTAATTGGTAATTTTAATACGAATCTTTAGTTATTATGACAAATATTATATTATAATGAGAATTATTGTTTTTAATATGAATCTTTATAATAGTTCAATCGTTTTACTTTTAATTATGCCTCTGTTATATTGTGTGAAAGTTGCTTCAAATTGTATAGCAGATAGCAGATTTTCGTTTCAAGTAGCTTCTTCGTAATGGGCCAGGCCCAACCTTACACTTATATATATACATTTTTAATAATACTTTTTGCTTTTCAAAACCAAAAATGCCATACAAATATGACATATTCCAATATATTCCACGAAATAAAGAATACGTTATCCATGGTTAAACAAATGACCACTACTAAAATTACAAAATCTATGTAGATGATAACATCTCTTAAAAAATGTACAATGACTTTAATAAACATTTTAAAAAAGTATAATACGGCGTATGTTTTAAGCTTCACTTACTCAATAAACTTACTCAATAAAATAGCCTTTAAAAGAAACTTCATTTAGTCTTCTTTCCAATCCACATTTTAAGGAATTACACAACTTATTTTCATACGAACAAATAAACAATAATTGTATCTTTTATAATTATTTTGCATATTTAAAAGTAACTAAAATGAAGATTTTAAAAGTATGTGTATGGGAATTTATTTGACAATTAATTATAATTGAATACAATTAAGAGAATTTGTTTATAAACGATAAAGTGATTATAAAAATATTAAGTGAAAAATTTAGTTAATAATAAAGGGAATACTATGAAAACAATTATTCGATTACTCATAATTCTCAAGTATATATCATTTGCCCTACTTTATTTCTATGAGCATTCATATTATTTCTATATTCCTTTTCAGTCGGAGGTTCTTTGAAAGCAATCTCTCGACTCTCAAGTAAAAGGAGGGACAACCTTTTCTAGCTGCGGATTCTATACCCACGGATGAGTTATTGACTTACTTCTAATTTGGAGTACGATAAATGATTGTCTATACTTCACATCTCTCATACCCTACAGTTGTAGGATTAGTTATTGTTGTTGTTGTCATAATTCTCAAAAAGAAAATAATAATAATAATAATAATAATAATAATAATAATAATAATAGTAATAATAATAATAATAATAATAATAATATAATAATAATAATAATAATAATAATATAATAATAATAATAATAATAATAATAATAATAATAATAATAATAATAAAATTCAGAAGGAAATAAAATTATGTTTAATTTTCTTTCATATGTTTCCTCTTAAGAAGATCAATTTGTTTCATTTTCATTTCCTTTTTCTTTCACTTGATTTCTTTCAATAAAAACTAGTGAACAAAGTCTATAATGTATTACCGTAAGTATATAATCTGTAAATATATATTCTATCTATCTATACTATCTAATAAATTTTTATAATAATGATGTAATAAATAAGGTTATTAAGCTTAAAAAAATTCAAAAACTAAGAAAAATTTTAAACCCCCTATGTTATTAAAATAATTAACCGTATTTAATAAAAATATTAACATATTAATTGTATAATATATGAAGTATTATGTACAACCTTATGATAAAAAAACTTCATGACTATATGTACAATATTTGAAGCATTATGTACAACCTCATGATAAAACACCTACATGACCATATGTACAATATTTGAAGCATTATGTACAACCTTATCATAAAACACCCCATGACTAGGGATGACAATGGATGTCCGATCCATCGGATATCCATCTGATCTGATCCATTTTAGATGGATATGGATGATCTAAATAGATAATAAATGGATACGGATATGAATATGGATATGTGAAAAATTAGTGGAATGGGTATAGATGAAAGTTTATCATCTATGGATATATCTATTTACCACTCGAAATACGTATATACAAATAAATATATACATATTTACTTATATATATGCATATATATTCAAAGATCCTTATATGTGTACACTATAAATTATTAAAATGTAATCGAATATATAGATTGTGATGATACAACTACGTAAATAGTATTAAATTCATATATCGTACTTATATTACACATCTTGGTTAAAATAATTTTGATGATTTCATTTCATAATAAAAATATTTTCAAAAAAATTTAACATCCAACGGATGCCCGATAACTCGGTTAATCCAACGGATATGGATTACGAATTATATTTAAATGATATGGATTTTAAAAGTTAAATGGATATGGATATAGATATAGGCACACCCGATCCATATTCGATCCATTGTCATCCCTACCCATTATCATATGTAAAAACTTTAAAACAAATTGTACAATCTTTTACACTTGTGACGACTCGAAAATTTTCGACCAAATTTAAACTTTATCTTTAAATAATTCAATGTTTCCGACACGATAAGCAAAGTCTGTAATGTTGAAATCTCAAAAGCTTTGAACTGTGTTCATGTATTTATTTATCCTTCGACTGCTCTCGTTGATTCACGAACAATTATGTGTAAATAGATATGTATGATTATTAAATTGAGAAATATTAATAAAATATTTAACAGTTTGTTTGATATGAAAATAACTTATGAAATTATTATATGACTTGAAAACGTTAACAAAAATATTTAATAAATAATACTCTACATAAACGTATTAGTTTCAATATATGGTTATCGACAGAAATTAAAAGATAATAGCAAATGATTGAATTATTAGATACTTTGTGATTACGATTACGGGTCCCTGTATGAGGTCCACTATGATTTAAGAAATCCGTTCTTTTTAACGGTATTCGAAATAAATGGTAAAGTGATCTTCGAGTAAGGACAAAGTGTCAAGTAGCGAGAGCTAGACAGATTGGTGGAAATACCTGTTGATTTTCAATACATGCCTTACAATAATTGCCTCGTGACTTTTGATAAGATAAACTATTTAACTTTCATATTATTTAATGTAAAAGTAAAATTGGGGAATATAGATAACTTAGAAAATGAATATCGATAAGTTAAGTAATCGATAGTAACACTTGTTTATTGATTCGATTGATTTATAGATATGTTAATTAGAACATTTGAGAAGTTAAATTAAACGTTGGCGCATAAATGAATCATATCAAATTATGTACTAGAGCGTAAAACGTAAGGTGATATAATAATATCTAACATTTAAACGATTTTAAATATATTAAACTTTGAAATATAATTAGTTTTTGAAAAACTAAATATTATATTAGCAAACAAATATTTCTAAAATATACAAGTTTATATTTTTAAATGATAATATCATTATTTTACAAAGTGATAAAATATAATATTAACTTAGTCGTAAAACGTTTTGGATTTAAAATAGTATTATTATAATATATATTGGTAAATAACGAGACATCGATTTATAGAAGCAAATGACCAAAACACTCAAATGAATAAGTTACACTTTGAGTGGGATAATTTTTCATTGATTTGAGTCTTGTTATTGATAAAGGTACATTACACGAAACGTAAAGTACCAGTTTTCTAAGCGTACGAAAATGCGTTCGAAAAACTGGAATCGGTACTTAAGTCGAGGGTCAACGTACAACACATCGGTGTAAAAATTATAAATCAACTATGCACGAGAATATAATATAATATTTAATTAATTTTAAAGATTAAATATATTATATTTTAAATAATAAATATATATATATATATATATATACATAAGAATAGTGTCGGCATCATGATTGCTCAATTGTGAGCTGGAAGAGAGGCTCATGCGATCGCATGAGTTCCCCTCACAAATCTCATGCGATCGCATGAGGTGGTAGGTGGGATTACATCCTTTAAATTTCACGAATTCTGGTTCAGTTTTCATTCAACTATCTGTTTCTCTCGATCTCTTCTCACATATATACATATATATTTATTATATAATTATTATTATTATTATTAAGATTAATATTATTATTATGAATCGTATTATAATTATTAGTACTAGTGGTATTATTATATATTATACATAAAATACTACGACGAGGTTATGAGCGAGTTATTTCAAATGGGTTTTTCGAGCGGGATAGAGCTAAGGAAATTATAGGTTATAGCCATGGAGGTTATGGGTATGGTTCGGGGGTATAGCTTGGGAGGTCAACCTAGCGTTTATCATCTCCGTTGCGTCTACGTACTTTCCTACAATATTGAATCACAATATTGATACGTGGGCATTCATATCTTATCTTTTATATATTAATAGTATATCCCTGACTAGTGCTCGAGTATATATGTTTATGCATGCTTGTATGCTTAATTTCATCATTAGATAGTTTTGATGAATTATGAATTTGATACATATGCTACTGAGATAAGGTATATGATATGCATGTCGTTGGAAAGCTGGCGAAAAATTAATAACTTTTCATTTAGAAAGCGTATGATTTCGATGAACGGATTAAAAGATATGGTCAACTGAATTATGATTAACATTAATTGGAATTGCTTTTGAATCTACAATTGATATTTAAACAACTTATTTATAAGATTGATAAACTGGATTTTCAAGTATTACTAATCGAGTAAATGAATTTCTATATAAGGCACGTCTCGTCTTGTTGAACATTTGTCAAAGTTGATTGTCTTATCATGTTTTAAAGCTTTATAAACACTATAATCTGATTTTACAAGTATTGGAAAACTATGTGAAATAATAAAATATTTTCGATTGCTATGATAATTCAAATATAATATAGCTCCTGAAATAAATAATATTTTGATTTTGATAAATTATAAATTCGTTTAATTATCAAGACTTATATTATGTTAATAAACATGTATAGATTTAAAGATCATATTGGGTCAGATTGACTTTTGAGATGACTTTTGTTAACTTTTACATGCCGGTCTCGGGCATTAGGATTGTAATACACTATGACCCGACCTAGCTTGTTAGACATTTATTGACCAGCATATGTTCTCTAGGTTGAGATCTATGGTTACTTTGCATTCCGAGTTTCGGTCACATTTCGATGAATGACCTTATGTGCTGCTAAGGTGAGTTTCATTTGCTCCCTTTTTAAATGCTTTTGCAATCTATATTTTTGGGCTGAGAATACATGCATTTTATTTTAAATGCAATGGATACAAGTACATACTAAATTCTACACCGAGTTTGAACCAAAAATCCCTTAGCTTTGGTAACTAGTAACTGCCGGTTATAAGTACTGGTAGGCGCGAATAGTGGTATATGGATCCATAGGGCTTGACATTCCCGTCTGTTCCAGGTATAGAAACCCTAGCATGAACTATAAAACAGACGTATGCTATTTGAGTTTAGTACACGTTGGATTGCGTGTATTGTACATGTTGGTTGCATGTATGTTAAAACAGGGGTACTTATTATAACGTTAAAGCTTAGTTACCAGGGTGCTCAATTTAGTAGAATATTTTGATAAACATTTCAGATAAAACAACTAAAATCTTGTGATCCACCTTTATATACAGATTATGCGCAACATTAAAACTATGAACTCACCAACCTTTGTGTTGACACTTTTAAACATGTTTATTCTCAGGTTCCTAGAAGTCTTCTGCTGTTTGCTTATACGTTATACAAGCTATGTGCATGGAGTCATACATGCTTTATTTGAGAAAACTTTGCATTCACAAAATCATCACCATGTATCTTATTTGACTGTATTGTCAACGGATGTATTGTTAAAAACTATTATATACGGTGATTGTCTATACGTAGAAATCATCAGACGTCGAAAACCTTGGATTTATATATTCATTTATGGTATGCCTTTTTAAAAGAATGCAATGTTTACAAAACGTATCATATAGAGGTCAAAACCTCACTATGAAATTAATGAATGATGTATTCGTCCAAGTGGATTTGGACGGGTCATCACAGTTGGTATCAGAGATTGAGGTCATAGGGAACCAGAATTTGCATTAGTGTGTTTAACTAGTAATTGTTAGGATACATTAGTGAGTCTGGACTATGACCGTATCTGTTTTTACCAAGTTTTGCTTATCATTTCTTGTCGAAAACTTGCTTATCATTTTTGAGTCTAGACACGTTTTCCTGAAATTATTGCATAGATAGTATACAGAAGAATTCATATCTTAACATCTCTGTTACTATAAACATTTCCTGCCATCTTCCGAAAATTTCTCCGTAATTTATGGGATTTCGGTATTATATATACATATGTAAATTATGTGTTGAAGAATACCAATCTAAGTCCTATAATCTATTTCATATCAAAAATCAATTCCCTAATTATACAAGATGGATCCCACATCTAGTTCGAATTCCTCAGATTCCGACAGCTATTCCGATATGGAATTCGACCTGAGCTCCGAAAGCAGCGTAACCGGAATGGATCAACCAATTAGCCATCACCTATTCTGGATGAATTGTGGATGGGTTCGTAATCTACTTAATCATTGGAGACAAGAAGAAGGTGATCCCTTCCATCTACCACATTCCCCTTTTGGCGAAGAACCTGAAGCAATTACCGGCGAACCTGTTCGTAATACCATTTTCTCTCTCATTTCCAGAGTATCTCGTCATGATTATATAATATCTCAAATTCTAGATCTTATTCATCTGCTCGTCCGAACCAACAATCACCCCAGTGTAATAGAAGAAGTCAACGAGCTTCGCGCTCGAGTAGTGGCTTTGGAGAATATGGTGCAAAGGTTACAAACACCAGCAGCATCACCAGCATCAACAGTACCACCATCATCTACACCAATAGTACCATTACCACCACCAACAACAACGTCCGCATCACATGCCTCAACATCACAATCTGTACCTCGAGCATCAACGTCATACGCCCTGTAAATATCAAGGAATACCAACAACAACAAACGATGAAGTATTAATTTATAACTTCCCTGAAGAAATATTCTACGACAATTAAATAATATCTAAAGTTTTAGAGATTATATATTCTAGTCCTAATCGAAAACCAGATGAGATTAATATTATGTTAACTCATTAAATCCATGATTACATCTAAAGAAAATATATATGCAGGTATATTTTCATAAAGATTATAATTAAAAATCCTTTTGTACAAACTGTTAATGGTGAGAATATTTTAACGGGTAGGTAATACTCGAGAGATATACAAATTCAGAATTAATATGTTACATTCTTCGATTCTGATTCAACAAATCATCAACTATACTCACTACTTTCACAACGATATACATTCTTTCATAGAAATCAAAACAACCGTTCTCATCCAAATTCAATTTCATATTCTAATTTTGACAGATCAGAATCCATGTCAAGACTCAATGGAAGACATCACTCTTAAATCTCTACATCTATCAAAGCTATACTTTGACTTCAAAATTGTGTCAGGACATCACTTCTACCCAGGAAAATATTCGTATCATTCAAAATTCTAGAACATCATATGTATATTAACGTTTACAATCTATGTTCAAACCCTTCGAAATTTCTGAAGACAATTCAAATAATGAACAATCGAGATGATGATCCAACCACATATTACCCACAGTCTTGCACCTGAAAAACTCTCGAAACCAAAGTCATAGTTTAACAGGTATCCGTGTCAGACCCTTTGGCATTTATTTTCAAAGTAGACAGTTTTGTCACAGCTCCAGCAAATCAACTTCAATTGTTCATACGAATAAGCCTTATTATAACGATTTCCCCTTCATCATTGTTACCGAGGAACCCTTTATATCTCGCCACAGTAGCAGTAAACTTACCAACAATTTCATTGATCTTTAAGCCTCTCCGAAAAAATCACTATACTTATTCATTGAAACCCTATCATATACTCATCTGCATCTTGTAAATGGTAGTTACCATACCAAAAAGCCTGAACCATTATTCTCGAATTTCGCAGCAATTCTACGCCAACAGTTATATATATACATATAACGTTTACCTCCAAGACTTACATACTTTGAATGTGAAGTTTCTGAAAAACACCCTAAACTGCGAACTAGTTCTCGAAATTTTAAAAAATGCTAATGAAGCAGCAAGAACTGTAAACGACCGTAATAGTCAAAAGTTTGATGATAAAGAATAGTGTATTGGCAAAGCTCAGAAAAAGAGAAGGTTTGGAACTGGAAAACGGATTGAGGAAACTAAGAAGGAGGCTGTGGACAAATCACAAAGACTAAACCTGCCTTCAAAGAATCCAAATGATTCAGTATCTACTGAAGTCAGTAACGAATACCTTGTTCCTGACTCTAAACCCTTACGGATAATATTCTTCATCATCCTCTGATATTAAAAATTCTAAGATATCATCGTATCTTTCATTATAAATATCCTCGATATTTCTGAAGATATTTTCATAACTATTCTTATCTGAGATTATTTATCTCATCACACTATCTGTGTTACATCATAAAAGAAACTATATTAGTTTCTATATTCTGTAAACCTTCGAGTTTAAATTATGAATGTTTTTGAAGTAGTGTTGGGAACTGAAGCATGAGTTAGTATAATATAATGACACTTGATCAACGTGATTATATTATAGTAAATCATGCTGAGTTTCTAAATGGAACGTGATGATTCACAGATCATAACGTCATCATGTGCCATGTTACACGACTCTTACATTCTACCTCATCTCCAAACACATTAAGAACATATCTTCTTGATAGTTCTACTTTTCCGAATATTCTGGTAATTTGACAAGTCAAGATCGTGTCATTACAATTTCCTTCTTAGAACATTAATTATGTTCATTCCAAAATTAATATCTACGTATTCTGGGCCATTATTCGCTTGATTTAAAGTCGGGAAGATAAAACAAAAGCATGAATCTTCAAAATATCAATGGGAGTATAAATCACAGTAAATTGGAGAGAGTATTAACTGTGGATGTCAATGATTATGGAAAGACAGAAGTAGAGACATCAAAATATAAGGGAAGATATAAAACTCAACAACCACCCAAAAATTATAAACCGTATATATCGATGCATATAGCAATATAAAGACAAGGGAGGACTAAAAACACTATAAAACTAAGAGTATAGTAGAAATGAATAGATTCTTCCAGCGGAAGATGAAAAAGAAGAATGACAGATATGAAAGTTAGGAGTATATCAAGAATCAGAACTGGATGGAGCATATTGACGAATGCTTTAAAGTATGAGCTGAGGGAGAAAGAATAGAAAGTATGAGCTGTGGAAATAAGGAAATGAAGAGGGTGAATTTATAGTGAAATCTCAGACAGAGCAATCGAGACAGATCATCGCATTTAACCAAAGAAGATTCTAATTTCTCTAATTACCGAAGAATCAAATCTTATTACAAAGATTTTCTCCAAATCCCTTAAACTCTGAAAATCAATCCTATCTACGTCAAAAGATATGACAAATCTGCATTTACTCATTTCACTCTTTTGTGATAGCTTCACTCGTACTCTTCATAAATGAATTGTTTTATCCGTAATACTAATTAATGATAAAAACTCTAATTTCTAGCTCGTATGCGTCATGAAAACATACTTATTTCCAGTCATGACCATCCTAATCAAATTTCGGGACGAAATTTCTTTAACGGGTAGGTACTGTGATGACCCAGAAATTTTCGACCAAATTTAAACTTTATCTTTAAATAATTCAATGTTTCCGACACGATAAGCAAAGTCTGTAATGTTGAAATCTCAAAAACTTTGAACTGTGTTCATGTATTTATTTACCCTTCGACTGCTCTCGTTGATTCATGAACAATTATGTGTAAATAGATATGTATGATTATATACATATATGTGATTATTAAATTGAGAAATATTAATAAAATATTTAACAGTTTGTTTGATATGAAAATAAGTTATGAAATTATTATATGACTTGAAAACGTTAACAAAAATATTTAATAAATAATACTCTACATAAACGTATTAGTTTCAATATATGGTTATGGACAGAAATTAAAAGATAATAGCAAATGATTGAATTATCAGATACTTTGTGATTACGATTACGGGTCCCTGTATGAGGTCCACTATGATTTAAGAAATCCGTTCTTTTTAATGGTATTTGGAATAAATGGTAAAGTGATCTTCGAGTAAGGACAGAGTGTCAAGTAGCGAGAGCTAGACAGATTGGTGGAAATACCTGTTGATTTCTAATACATGCCTTACAATAATTGACTCGTAACTATTGATAAGATAAACTATTTAACTTTCATAATATTTAATGTAAAAGTAAAATTGGGGAATATAGATAACTTAGAAAATGAATATCGATAAGTTAAGTAATCGATAGTAACACTTGTTTATTGATTCGATTGATTTATAGATATGTTAATTAGAACGTTTGAGAAGTTAAATTAAACGTTGGCGCATAAATGAATCATATCAAATTATGTACTAGAGCGTAAAACGTAAGGTGATATAATAATATCTAACATTTAAACGATTTTAAATATATTAAACTTTGAAATATAATTAGTTTTTGAAAAACTAAATATTATATTAGCAAACAAATATTTCTAAAATATACAAGTTTATATTTTTAAATGATAATATCATTATTTTACAAAGTGATAAAATATAATATTAACTTAGTCGTAAAACGTTTTGGATTTAAAATAGTATTATTATAATATATATTGGTAAATAACGAGACGTCGATTTATAGAAGCAAATGACCAAAACACTCAAATAAATAAGTTACACTTTGAGTGGGATAATTTTTCATTGATTTGAGTCTTGTTATTGATAAAGGTACATTACACGAAACGTAAAGTACCAGTTTTCTAAGCGTACGAAAATGCGTTCGAAAAACCAGAATCAGTACTTAAGTCGAGGGTCAACGTACAACACATCGGTGTAAAAATTACAAATCAACTATGCACGAGAATATAATATAATATTTAATTAATTCTAAAGATTAAATATATTATATATTAAATAATAAATATATATATAAATAAGAATAGTGTCGGCAGCATGATTGCTCAATTGTGAGCTGGAAGAGAGGCTCATGTGATCGCATGAGTTACCCTCACAAATCTCATGCGATCGCATGAGGTGGTAGGTGGGATTACATCCTTTAAATTTCACGAATTCTGGTTCAGTTTTCATTCATCTATCTGTTTCTCTCGATCTCTTGTCACATATATTCATATATATTTATTATATAATAATAATAATTATTATTATTATTATTATTATTAAGATTAATATTATTATTATGAATCGTATTATTATTATTAGTAGTAGTGGTATTATTATATATTATACATAAAATACTACGACGAGGTTATGAGCGAGTTATTTCAAACGGGTTTTTCGAGCTGGATAGAGCTAAGGAAATTATGGGTTATAGCCTTGGAGGTTATGGGTATGGTTCGGGGGTATAGCTTGGGAGGTCAACCTAGCGTTTATCATCTCCGTTGCGTCTACATACTTTCCTACAATATTGAATCACAATATTGATACGTGAGCATTCATATCTTATCTTTTATATATTAATAGTGTATCCCTGACTAGTGCTCGAGTATATATGTTTATGCATGCTTGTATGCTTAATTTCGTCATTAGATAGTTTTGATGAATTATGAATTTGATACATATGCTACTGAGATAAGGTATATGATATGCATGTCGTTGGAAAGCTGGCGAAAAATTAATAACTTTTCATTTAGAAAACGTATGATTTCGATGAACGGATTAAAAGATATGGTCAACTGAATTATGATTAACATTAATTGGAATTGCTTTTGAATCTACAATTGATATTTAAACAACTTGTTTATAAGATTGATAAACTGGATTTTCAAGTATTACTAATCGAGTAAATGAATTTCTATATAAGGCACGTCTCGTCTTGTTGAACATTTGTCAAAGTTGATTGTCTTATCATGTTTTAAAGCTTTATAAACACTATAATCTGATTTTACAAGTATTGGAAAACTATGTGAAATAATAAAATATTTTCGATTGCTATGATAATTCAAATATAATATAGCTCCTGAAATAAATAATATTTTGAGTTTGATAAATTATAAATTCGTTCAATTATCAAGACTTATATTATGTTAATAACCATGTATAGATTTAATGATCACATTGGGTCAGATTGACTTTTGAGATGACTTTTGTTAACTTTTGCATGTCGGTCTCGAGCATTAGGATTGTGATACACTATGACCCGACCTAGCTTGTTAGACATTTTTTGACCAACATATGTTCTCTAGGTTAAGATCTATGGTTACTTTGCATTCCGAGTTTCGGTCACATTTCGATGAATGACCTTATGTGCTGCTAAGGTGAGTTTCATTTGCTCCCTTTTTAAATGCTTTTGCAATCTATATTTTTGGGTTGAGAATACATGCAATTTATTTTAAACGCAATGGATACAAGTACATACTAAATTCTACACCGAGTTTGAACCGAAAATCCCTTAGCTTTGGTAACTAGTAACTTCCGGTTATAAGAACTGGTAGGCGCAAATAGTGGTATATGGATCCATAGGGCTTGACATCCTCGTCTGTTCCAGGTATAGAAACCCTAGCCTGAACTATAAAACAGACGTATGCTATTTGAGTTTACTACACGTTGGATTGCGTGTATTGTACATGTTGGTTGCATGTATGTTAAAACAGTGGTACTTATTATAACGTTAAAGCTTAGTTACCAGGGTGCTCAATTTGGTAGAATATTTTGATAAACGTTTCAGATGAAACAACTGAAATCTTGTGATCCACCTTTATATACAGATTATGCGCAATATTAAAACTATGAACTCACCAACCTTTGTGCTGACACATTTAAGCATGTTTATTCTCAGGCTCCTAGAAGTCTTCCGCTGTTTGCTTATACGTTATACAAGCTATGTGCATGGAGTCATACATGCTTTATTCGAGAAAACTTTGCATTCACAAAATCATCACCATGTATCTTATTTGATTGTATTGTCAACAGATGTATTGTTAAAAACTATTATATACGGTGATTGTCTATACGTAAAAATCATCAGACGTCGAAAACCTTGGATTTATATATTCATTTATGATATGCCTTTTCAAAAGTATGCAGTGTTTACAAAACGTATCATATAGAGGTAAAAACCTCACTATGAAATTAACGAATGATGTATTCGTCCAAGTAGATTTGGACAGGTCATCACAACACTACTGAGACGACCCATCTTAATCCAAAAGGTCGAATACAACAACATACGATTACATCACGAGGTATTTGACCTCTATATGATATATTTTACAAATATTGCATTCATTTTTAAAAGACAACCTTTCATTACATCGAAAGGTGACATGCATGTATACCATTTCATAATATCCAACTTATAAATGACCTAATCTGTCATTTACTTAATAATAATCTTTATTGAACTCAACAACTTGAATGCAACGTGTTTTGAAATATGGCATGAATGATTTCAAGTAATGTCTTTAAAATGAGCAAATGCGCAGTGGAAGATTTCCTTAATACCTGAGAATAAACATGCTTTAAAGTGTCAACCAAAAGGTTGGTGAGTTCATTTATTTATCATAATCGATCATTTCCATAATTTTAATAGAC